>NW_015396684.1:0-8010 GCF_001527695.2 Protobothrops mucrosquamatus
TTAGAAGCAGCTTATTCATATAATAGCCCAAGTCAAACACCCAAAGCTTAGCAAACAGAAGAGAGATAAATTTGGATCTATACCAAGAGCAACTTTTCAAAGCAATTTTTTACTGTGCTATTTCCCGCTATGTGAAAAAAATAATAGCTTAAGATAGGGTTTTTCCTGGCTGTTGACTTTAAAAAAAAGTGTGAAGAACAATCTATCTGAGAAATAAGAATAATAAAACTTGTATGAAACTTGGGAAATGCTGAGAAGAAAACTGTGAGACTGTCAAGTGTTGCCTTACAGCAGGAGTGTCAAACTGCCGGCCCACGGGCCAGATGCGTCATGCCAAAACCGTGCCTGCCCCATTGCCACAATGGAAAAAAAGTCACGATACGTCGTGACATGTCATGAGACATTGCGAGTTTGACACCCCTGCCTTACAGAGTTGCTTTTACTCATAAAGTACATTGCAGGACAATAAGTTCACCTATAGATCTACTTAGGGCAGCATGGTGGTTCAATGTTTAAGATTCTGGGCTTGTTGGCTGGAAAAACGGCAGCCCAGGTTTGAGACCCAAACGGCATGTCATAGGGGGAGCTCCCATCCTTGCCCAGCTCCTGCCAACCTAGCAGTTTGAAAGCATACAAATGTGAGTAGATATAGGGGGTACCTTGCTCAATAGTAGTAACTGTGAGAGGGATCTCGGAGTCCTAGTGGACAATCACCTAAATATGAGCCAGCAATGTGCTGCAGCTGCCAAAAAGGCCAACACAGTGCTAGGCTGCATTAACAGAATCAAGATCACGTGAAATATTAATGCCACTTTACAATGCCTTGGTAAGGCCACACTTGGAATACTGCATCCAGTTTTGGTCACCACGATGTAAAAAAGATATTGAGACTCTATAAAGAGTACAGAGAAGAGCAACAAAGATGATTAGGGGACTGGAGGCTAAAGCATATAAGGAACGGTTGCTGGAATTGGGTATGTCTGGTTTAACGAAGAGAAGGATGAGGGGGGACATGATAGCAGTGTTCCAATATCTCAGGGGCTGCCACAAAGAAGAGGGAGTCAAGCTATTTTCCAAAGCGCCTGAAGGCAGGACAAGAAGCAACGGGTGGAAACTAACCAAAGAGAGAAGCAATCTAGAACTAAGGAGAAACTTCCTGACAGTTAGAACAATTAACCAGTGGAACAACTTGCCTCAAGAAGCGGTGAATGCTCCAACACTGGAAGTTTTTAAGAAGAAACTGGACAGCCATTTGTCTGAAATGGTATAGGGTTTCCTGCCTGAGCAGGGGGTTGGACTAGATGACCTCCAAGATCCCTTCCAACTTTACCATTATTATTATTATATAAATTGGTACCACTCCAATGGAAGGTAACGGCGCTTATGATGTCATGCTGGCCATATGAATGCAGAAATGTCTTCATACAGCGCTGGCTCAATGGCCTTGAAATGGAGATGAGCACTGCTCCCTATAGTTGGTAACTACTAGCAGAGTAAAATCCGCAGAGACTCCTTTTACTTACTTCTAGATCTACTTAATTTCAAGCACTTGATTAAAAGCCATTCATTATTTTTGAGTACACCTGGCTAATGTAAAACTGACCAGTACAATATAGGCAGTTTGAGATGCATTTGGGATGCAGGCACACGAACACAGCACACACACACACACACATAACACACCATTTTGCTTTCGTTCAGCAGTTTCTCACCGTCACCCTTTTACCTCTCACTCCCAAAGATTTTTTTAGAACTGAATTTGTTTTAATGTTGAAATGAAATGTATCATAATAAATCGACACAATTTAAATCTTTAAAATATGATATCAGAATGAAAGAACCTTATAACTATATAGTGAAACTATATATAAGGAAATATATTTTTACTTTATGCATAACTAAAAATGTTATAACATGGGTAAGAAATTATATTTTACATATGTCTTTATGAAACCATATTATAGTTATTTTGGACAGGAATATAATCAAATCCTAATTTTATAGACATAAATGAAGAATTTGAGAAATCAAGACAATCAAGAATATAGACAAACCATCAGCCCCATCTTAGCCTGTTTAGCTTGTTGTAATCCCCACATTCATTTCATTTAGAAAAATATCCAAAACTTAGCTCTTTTGTACAGCTTTTACAATTATCTATGGTTGCATTAGTATGGTTTAACATAAAATGACTATATTTTATTGACTTTAGGAATATTCACTTTAGTTTTTGATATATTATATGTGTGTACTATGGATTTTCCTTATATTGCAATAACAAATGTAATTTAGTACATTTATCTTACAAATATAAGAAATAAATAAGTGTGGTAATGCCACATTTGGAATACAGCATCCAATTTTGGTCACCACGATGTAAAAAAGATGTTGAGACCCTAGAAAGAGTACAGAGAAGAGTAACAAAGATGATTAGGGGACTGGAGGCTAAAACATATAAGGAACGGTTGCTGGAATTGAGTATGTCTAGTTTAACGAAGAGAAGGATGAGGAGTGACATGATAGTAGTGTTCCAATATCTCAGGAGCTGCCAGAAAGAAGAGGGAGTCAAGCTATTCTCCAAAGTGCCTAACGCAGGACAAGAAGCAATGGGTGGAAACTAACCAAATAGAGAAGCAACCTAGAACTAAGAAGAAATTTCCTGACAGTTAGAACAATTAATCAGTGGAACAACCTGCCTCCAGAAGCTGTGAATGCTCCAACACTAGACGTTTTTAAGAAGAGACTGGACAACCATTTGTCTGAAATGGTATAGGGTTTCCTGCCTGAACAGTGGGTTGGACTAGATGACCTCCAGGGTCCCTTCCAACTTTATTATTATTATTATTATTGATCATTGCACAGTCAGCCAGATGTTCAGACTGGATTTGGCATTTTTGTCTTCTTCTTCTTCTTCTTCTTCTTCTTCTTCTTCTTCTTCTTCTTCTTCTTCTTCTTCTTCTTCTTCTTCTTCTTCTTCTTCTTCTTCTTCTTCCTTCTTCTTCTTCTTCTTCTTCTTCTTCTTCTTCTTCTTATTATTATTATTATTATTATTATTATTATTATTATTATTATTATTATTATTATTATTATTATTATTATTATTTGTTCTAATGTACATACAAGTAATCTTTGACTTACAACCACAAGTGAGCCCCAAATTTATGTTGCTAAGTGAGACATTTGCCCCATTTTACAAACTTTCTTGCCACAGTTCTAAAGGGGATCACATGACCCCAAGACACTGCAACCATCATAGGTATGAGTCAGATGCCAAGCATCTGAACCTTGAATATGTGACCATGGAGATACCGCAATGGTCGTAAGTGTGAAAAATGGTCATAAGTCAGTATTTTCAGTGCCATTGTAACTTCAAATGGCCACTAAGCGAACTGTTGTAAGTCGAGGACTATCTGTACAGCATACACTGAGTGAAAAGAGATGTTAATAGAAATTCAGGCCAATGAGTTGCTGAAAAGCATGAACACTAATGTGGTCTCTGAGGATGAAATGCACACATCCAGGAACAAAGATATAAAAGATTAAGTATTCCTATGCAAGTATTATTGTTGTTTCTAGGATTCTTGGCTCAAGAATCCTTTTCCTTCTAGAGGTTCTTGAGGCAAGGAACCAAATAATATGAGCAAAACCATATAGGTAGCAGATGTCTGAAAACTTCTATATATTGCATAACTTCTGATAATAAACCAGCAGAGATTACTTCTGAACAAATCTCTATATTCTTATTTCTCTACATTATACACGTTTCTGTTCTTATCTACTAAGTGAATATATTCAAATTGTTACAGACCTTGCTCAATTTGGCCTCATCACTATCAGATTCATGTTCTTGTCTCTACAAGATATGACGGGATTTCCTGTTAAACTTAAAGGAGATTTTTTTTTTCCCCCAATAAGCCTATGAAATCATGGTTTGAGCAAGATGTGACAGTAGTGAATACTTAGTTACTCTTGTCAGTTATAATGGAGCTTTTTCCAATATAACTTATTGTCTTGACATTTGCCTTTGTAGACATCCCTGCTATTACTCTCTGTCAGCATCTTGGAATTTGGTCAGATCTCAGACAATCAAATCAAGTTTGCCACAGTACAGACTATGAGTCAGATAGTCTCATGTATCTTCCGGGACTATCCTCCTACATCTTTTTTCTTGTAGGGGCATGTTGTTGGGATCTTTCCATTTCACCTACTGCTGATTTAAAGCTTGTAGTATTTATAAGGGTTGGCGAGTTCACTTATAGATAAATAAAACCAACAGTATGTCAAAATGGTTGGGGGCAGTTTTCTTTGCATGGAAACAGGAGGCAAAGCATATTTTCTTGCCTGTACTAGAAATAAAAGGGGTTACATTTTGTATATGTGTATAAGACCGTTCTATATATTTCTGTGTCCTCTGCTCTCCCTGTGCAGCTTTTTATCAATTATTCAACTGCTTCAGATGTGGACAGATGAATAGGAATGATCAAGAAAAGCAGTTAAAAGTAGATTAAATTAATAAGGAATAATTCTGAAAAGCTGTTATTATTAGTTCACACCATTGGCAGTAGTGATGATGGTTGAGATTGTTCTCTGAGTAAGTATTTTCTTTGTATATTTCTCTTGTTTATCTTCTCTGGGTAGGGCTAGAAAAATGAGCAATAATGCTACTTCACAGTCATTTGCAGCTTAAAGTCAACTCATCCTAGCCACACCCTTAGTTTTATGGGAACCAAAGTTGTCCTTAAATTCAGACAGCAAGATCACATTTTAGCAGCCAGTTATTTTGCCATGAAGTGGAAGGGACTTTTGAATAAACTTTGATCCCGGTGACACTGGAGACACATGAAAAGTGTGATAAAAAGGAGAGGTAAATTGTGTGTGTGTGTGTGTGTGTGTGTGTGTGTGTGTGTGTGTGTGTGTGTGTGTGTGTGTCAGAGAGATATCTATCTATCTATCTATCTATCTATCTATCTATCTCTATTTAGGGATGTGATTGTCAGTGTATACTTTCCAAAGTTTATATTTGGTATGATATCCCACACTTTGTGTTGGCTTGTAGCAGAACANTGTGTGTGTGTGTGTGTGTGTGTGTGTGTGTGTGTGTGTGTGTGTGTGTGTGTGTGTCAGAGAGATATCTATCTATCTATCTATCTATCTATCTATCTATCTCTATTTAGGGATGTGATTGTCAGTGTATACTTTCCAAAGTTTATATTTGGTATGATATCCCACACTTTGTGTTGGCTTGTAGCAGAACATTGGATTAAGTAATATAGCTGTAATTTCCTAGATAATTTGTAATATATCTTTATCAACTAATGATTTACAGATAAGAACTTTGCACATATTCTTAATTATGTATTAGCATTAGCTGCAGAAGAATAGAAGTTTCAAAAAAAAGTAGAACATTTTTTGGCTAGAGCATAGAATTCACTTTTGTATAACTTAAAGGTTTAAAAAGAATCAGTTGATATTTTCTCTCTGCAACTTTCATAAAGGGGATATATCTTATTGGAATTGGTGTAAGGGAGAACTGTCATTAATAAGATAGAACTACAATTTTCCTAGCAGTGAAGATTTTGCTACCACAATATAGTCTTTTTTGAAGAACCATATAAAATAGCCAGCAAACACGTCAGTATCAGAACAGCAATAGTAAGAAGGTACACCCCTGAGTTGTATGCATGCCCAGCCCTGTGTACCAATGCAGTACTATCTGAGGCACTTACATTTTGAAAATCTCACTTACTTAGAAAGAGTCACTGATAAGAGATGGTCTGTTCCACTTCTGTATTCCAAGTGTTGAAAAAGTAATAGGTTTGTTAATAAAGTAGTAATATACACAAACGTTAATTCACTGATAACATTCATTAAAAAATCTAAGAGGCTAGATAAATAGATTACATTTGTCCAGTATAATTATAACTTCTATTCAAATGAAATGGAATTTTTTTTTATTTGATTGGAAAGATATGACATGCAGTTTTAATATGACTTTTGTTTTTCTTGAATGTGATTTGTATTGATTTTACTGGGATGGGGAGAGGAGGCTCCAAGGCTGCTACTGCTGATTAGTTGTGTGGTTCTAAGAATATAATTGTTTAGTATGGCTGATTGCTTTCTGTGTGTACATAATAAACTTGTTGGAAATGGCTTCTTGTCATAACTGAGGTTCTATTTCATTTCTCTTCTATCCCAGTTTCTTGATCCTGCCCTTCCCCACTGCCAAATATGCTCCTTATTTGTGTATATTCAGCCTTATTGGATTTTGGGAGTTCTTTTTGTTGTTTGTGTATCTGCAAACGTTGATATTTTATTCCCCCCCCCTGTAATTTTATAAAGCACTATATAAAAAACTAAAACTTACGCAACTACAAAATAGAGAAATATATTTTAAAAATAAAATAAAGAAAGAAAGAAGAAAAGAAATATAGAAAAATAAGCATCCCCTTTCATCCCCAGCAAGTATAATCAACACTAACAACTTAGCACTACTTCTTAAAATATAACCAAACATCTCTGCATTCTTTATCTCATCCTATTTTCTTGGACCTTTTCTCTGTCTCTCTCTCTCTATTAACCATCAAAAGTCCAGTAAGGATTATCAGAAATAACATAAAAAAATTATATCTATTACACTCTCTGTCTCCTTCCTTTCTCTTAAATTGCCCCATTTCCTCTCTTCAAACAAAGTTCAGCCCCACTTAAAGAACAATTATACATTTCCAGAAATAGCCATCATGATGCAGTCCTAATCAAGAAACCATTAAATATCTTCCAAAATAACAACCCTTTAATTTATCCTTGACTGAATTAACCAATTCTTTCTTCTTTCTGCAAACAATCTTTAAAAAATCTCAAAGAATTTTCCAGCATCTGCCTTCTCATACCGTTTGTCTCTCCTCTCAAAATCCTTGTCTTTATCTGTGCTAAGCTTCTTTTGTACTTCCAACATAGCAAATCTAGTAAATTGTCTCATGACTCCACTATAAGAAAATAATCTAGATTGCTCATCTGATTTGTTATTTGTATTTCTTTTTCAATTTTAAGTCACAATCTTTCATTTGTAAATCCATTATTTCCTGGTCCTTGTTATAAGCTGCAGTTTTTAATTCCATATACAAGTCAGTTTCAATTTATTCAGTGGGTCTTGTGCCTCTGCAATAACACCAACCAATGCATGAAAGAATTATATAGTTCAAAAACCTCCTGTCACCATAGATCACACATTTCCTTTAAGGTAGCCATCTGGTGCCCTCTAATGTTTAATCTTCAAAGTCTTGTTATTGGTTTCAGAATGCAACCAAAGCATATTCCCATGAGAGAAGGTCATTTCAATCAACTTCAAAATCTTAAAATCAAGACTATCTCAGCCTTTAATCCAGTTAAAGCTGTCTAAAGCTAACAATAATCATCCTTTTTCTGTATATTCAAAAAAAAAAGATACAAATCTTTAACTTATAGTTAAACAATTTTTTCCAGGATTGAAGCAAATTCATCCTTCAAAATTTGCTGGTCTAAGGTTCTCAATCTTTAAAGAAAGCCAAGGAAAACCATAAAGTCCAAAGTGATTGAGAAATGTGCCCAGTTTATCTTAAAGAGTCTTTATAGGCAATAATAGGACCAGTGGTGGGATTCAAATATGTGAACAACCAGTTCTCTGTGTGGATTCCGCTTCTGGAAGTCCATTCTGGGCCTGGGCAACAAAAAATTAGCTACTGGTGCAAACTGGCTGAATCCCACCACTGAATATGACTATAAGCCTGATGGGATCCCAGCCAATTGCAAGCCACAGCAAAAATGCAGTTCTTGCATCTGTTTGCAAAACAAAATAAAAAAAAACCCCACAGTTGTATGAAATACATTTGGGTTATCTGACAATCTTTAATTCTAGAAATATTCCAGGAGCCCAATTCCAGTAATCAAATGCCATTTCAGCTGCAATATATTTCTCTTTTTTACAGGAACATTGGGTCGACATTATGACTCACTGGTAGTCCAAAATCTTGAGAT
>NW_015396685.1:0-2616 GCF_001527695.2 Protobothrops mucrosquamatus
CCAAAGTCACCCAGCCGGCTTTCACGCCTAAAATGGGACTAGAACTCACCGTCTCCTGGTGATTGGCCCAAAGTCACCCAGCCGGCTTTCACGCCTAAAACGGGACTAGAACTCACCGTCTCCTGATTTCTAGCCTCCTGCCTTAACTCCTAGACCTAGATCAAACTGGCTCTCTGTCATTGGTTTTCTATTTTTATCTCGCTTCTGGAAAGAGATCAGGGTTTAACCTCTTTAATGGTACAGGTAGTCCTCCATTTACAACACTTCATTTAGTGACCGTTCCAAGTCTCTCAAAAAAAGTGACTTATGCCCGTTTTTCATACCGAACGACCGATGCAGGATCCTCGCGGTCACGTGCCCCAAATTCAGACACTCACATTTATGACGGTCGCAGTGTCCCCCGGGGTCACGTGATCCCCTTTTCCGACCTTCCGCCGAGCAAAGCCAGATTCGCTTAACGACCGTGTTACTAACTTAACAACCGCAGTGATTCACTTAACAACGGAAACGTTGGGCTCCATTCGGTCGTAAGACGAGGACCACCTGTCCGAGTGAGCCGGATCCGCTTTGCAATCCCTCCATGGGGCAGAATGCCTCTGTGCCAGCGCAGAACGACTCCTCCTGGCCCCGGACAGCCACCCTCGCTCCTCCAGTTCACCACGTTTGCCGTTCAAAGGATGTGGTTTCCTGGCTGACGTTGACATTATATAAGACCTGTCTGGTTTCCCCAAATGAATCAGTGCTCTAGTCCTCAGCGGTCACCTTCAGGGTGAAGCCCCCCCACACACAACTTTTGCACAGATGTACACTCCGGAAACCACAGGAAGGAGACGCTGGCTGGGTCACGGCTGCTGTGCACAGACCGGGCCGGGCATCTGTTTCGAGTCCCCCATCTCTGCAGCCTCCGGAGTCTTTGGAAGGAAGACAATGGTGGCGTATTCCGTCTGTTCCCGCTGGACGGACTTCGGAGAAGGAGGGGGCTTTGCCTTTTTTCCTCCAGGGAATTCCAGCATTTCATAATTGACCGTGAAAACGGTTACAGCGGCAGGCTCTTCTTCCTTCAGTTCAACCGCAAAAAATAATAATAATAATAATAATAATAATAATAATAATAATAATAATAATAATAATAATAATAATAATAATAATAATAATAATAATAATAATAATAATAATAATAATACGTTTTAACAAAGCCTACGTATCTCATTTTTTAAGAGAGTTAAAACTCAGGGCACAACATAGGTAGGCCACTGTTTCTCAATCTTGGCCCCTTCATGACTTGTGGACTTCAACTCCCAGAATTCCTGAGCCAGCCACGCTGAGGGGAAAGGGAGAGGTTTCCAAGCTGAGCCAGGCTGGCTCAGTAATTCTGGGAGTTGAAGTCCACAAGTCATGAAGGGGCCATAGTTCCCCCATGCTGGCTGAGGAATTCTGGGAGTTGAAGTCCGCAAGTCATGAAGGGGCCATAGTTCCCCCATGCTGGCTGAGGAATTCTGGGAGTTGAAGTCCATGAGTCATGAAGGGGCCATAGTTCCCCCATGCTGGCTGAGGAATTCTGAGAGTGGAAGTCCACAAGTCATGAAGGGGCCTTAGTTGCCCCATGCTGGCTGAGGAATTATGGGAGTTGAAGTCATGAAGGGGCCTTAGTTGCCCCATGCTGGCTGAGGAATTTGGGAGTTGAAGTCCGCAAGTCATGAAGGGGCCATAGTTCCCCCATGCTGGCTGAGGAATTCTGGGAGTTGAAGTCCGCAAGTCATGAAGGGGCCATAGTTCCCCCATGCTGGCTGAGGAATTCTGGGAGTTGAAGTCCACCAGTCATAAAAGAGCCAAGGTTCCCCACCCCTGGTCCAGGTAGTCCTCGACTTATGACCACGATTGGGCCTCAAATTTCTGTCGCTAAGCGAGACATTTGCTAAGTGACTTTCGCCCCATTTAACGACATTTCCTGCCGCGGCTCTTAAGTGAGTCACTTAAGCCTGTGAAATGAGTCACACGGTTGTTAAGTGAATCTGGCTTCCCCCCATTGACTTTGCTGGCCTAAAGGTCGTAAAAGGGGATCAAGTGACACCCAGGGGACACTGTGTGACCGTCATAAATATGAGTCACTCGCCCAGTGTCTGAGTTTTGATCCCGTGACCAACGGGCACACTGCGACGGTCGTAAGTGTGAAAAACGGTCCTAGGTCATTTTTTTAGTGCCGATGTAACTTCGAACAGTCACTAAATGGACTGTTGTAAGTCGAGGACTGTTGCTACACCAGGAAGGAGTAGCCATGGTGGTGGGATTCAATTTTGAGAAGTAAAAAGGAACTCACCAAAGGAATATGTCCGTCTTTCTGCTTCTTTTGCTCTGCAAGAAAAAGGGAGAATTAGAACTCACTCCTCGTTTCAATCAGTTCCTGTGGCAACAAAAATCTCTCTTGTAATAATACAGGGAGTCCTGGAGTTACAACTGATTCATATTTACGAGGTCATGTGATCCCCTTTTGCGACCTTCTGACAAGCAAAGTTAATGGGGAAGCCTAATCATCTTTTTTGCTCTTCTTTGCACTCTTTCTAGAGTCTCAACAACCAACTTTCCTTCCTTCCCTCCCTCCCTCCTTCCCTCCTTCTT
>NW_015396685.1:4660-8009 GCF_001527695.2 Protobothrops mucrosquamatus
AGAAGGAGAAGGAGAAGGAGAAGGAGAAGGAGAAGGAGAAGGAGAAGGAGAAGGAGAAGGAGAAGAAGAAGAAGAAGAAGAAGAAGAAGAACCACCTGCAACACAACACCCCGGACTTAACAATTGTCGATAAGAAAGACAAAAAAGTCTGGATAGTCGGCATGGCAGTGCCTGGAGACAGGAGAATAGAGGAGAAAGAACTGGAGAAGATAACAAAATACAAAGACCTACAAATAGAAATAGAAAGACTGTGGCAAAAGCAAGCAAGGGTAGGACCAATAGTCATAGGCGCCTTGGGTGCAATCCCAAAACAACTAGAGCACCACTTGAACACCATCATTGGCATTGACAAATTTGCCATTAGTCAATTGCAAAAGGCGGCCTTACTAGGAACCGCTTCCATCCTGCGACGAGATCTGTAATACCATCAAACATCCACATCTGCCTATCCCAGGTCCTTGGTAAGGACTCGATAGGCAGACAAAAATGCCAAATCCAATCTGAACATCTGGCTGACTGAGCAATGATTAATAATAATAATAATAATAATAATAATAATAATAATAATAATAATAATAATAATAATAATAATAATAATAAAGTTGGAAGGGACCTTGGAGATCATCTAGTCCAACCCCCTGCTCAGGCAGGAAACCCTATACCATTTCGGACAAATGGCTGTCCATCAAGGTTGGACAAGCAACATCAAGGTTGCCTCCTAATTCTTCGTTCTGCAACTTTAGTTCATCCAGAGCAAATTCAAGTGAGTAGGAGGCACACCTGGGTTACACGACATAGCTCACACATCTGTCTGGGTGGCGGGCGGGGTCTCTCAACCTTAAAGATGGGTGGACTTCAACTCCCAGAATTCTCCAGTGGGTTGGGAGCTGAAGTCCACCCCTCGTAAAGTGGCTAAGGGTCAGTAACATTGAATTAGAGGCATTTTTAATGGGAAACTAGTGCATAAAATATGAACACAGGTAGCCCTCGACTTACAACAGCCCAGTTAGTGACTGTTCAAAGTTACAACGGCAATGGAAAAAGGGACTTGTGACTGTTGCAGAGTCCCCAGGGTCACGGGATCAAATTTCCAGATGCTTGGCAACTGCTTCATCCTTACGACCGTTGCCGTGTCCCATGATCAGCTTTTGCAAACTGCTAAATCTGGGGGGGACACCCTGCTCTCCAAAGCGCCTGAAGGCAGGACAAGAAGCAACGGATAGAAACTCATCAAGGAGAGAAGCAACCTAGAACTAAGGAGGAATTTTCTGACAGTGAGAACAATTAACCAGGGGAACTGCCTGCCTCCAGAAGTGGTGAATGCTCCAACACTGGAGGTTTTTAAGAAGAGACTGGACAGCTATTTATCTGAAATAGTATAGGGTTTCCTGCCTGACCGGGGAGTTGGACTAGATGACCTCCAAGGCCCCTCCCAACTCTATTCTGATGAATTGAGACTTCTCCTTTCTCTAGCAGCTTTCATGGGCAGCCTGAAAAATATCAAACAAGCTTTAGAAATGGCAAGCCAAAGGTCTGCTGGCTTCAAAGAGTCAAGGAAAGAAGCAGCCTAGAACTAAGGAGAAACTTTCTAACAGTGAGAACAATTAACCAGGGGAACAGCTTGCCACCAGAAGTTTTGGGTGCTCCAACACTGGAGTTTTTAAAGAAGCGACTGGACAGCCATTTGTTTGAAATGGTATGGGGTCTCCTGCTTGAGCAGGGGGTTGGACTAGAAGACCTCCGAGGTCCCTTCCAACTCTGTTATTCTGTCCTTCCTTCCTTCCTTCCTTCCTTCCTTCCTTCCTTCCTTCCTTCCTTCCTTCTTCCTTCCTTCCTAGAAGAAGGCATTTAAGAAGAAACAGCCAGCCACTTGTCTGAAATGGTATAGGGTGTCCTGCCTGAGCAGGGGATTGGACTAGATGACCTCCGAGGTCCCTTCCAACTCTGTTATTCTGTCCTCCTTCCTTCCTTCCTTCCTTCCTTCCTTCCTTCCTTCCTTCCTTCCTTCCTAGAAGAAGGCATTTAAGAAGAAACAGCCAGCCACTTGTCTGAAATGGCATAGGCCGGGTCTCCTGCCTGAGCAAGGGGGTTGGACTAGAAGACCTCCGAGGTCCCTTCCCATGCTGATATTCCGTTATTCTGTTCCTAACTCTACAACTGCAGTAAGAACTGTGGTAAGAAAAGTGACAGAAATGGGGCAAAAAGGCACTTAATAACAATCTTGCTTAGCAATGGCTTCCTTTTCGTCGTAACTGGAGGACCGCCGGTCACGGGTCATTTTTTTTTTTTTTTGCTACCCAAAACCCACCCCAGGAAGTCCTCCAAATACGCCGTCACACCTGTCACGGTGAGATTGCCTTCGTTGCTCTTCAGAAAGGGCACTTTCAACTGGGCGGCGTTCACCCAACAGTAGTAGGTCCCGCTGTCGTTCTTCTCCACGTCCCGGATTTCCATCTGGTAGGTGCGACGGTCTCGTTTGGAGACGCTGTACTTCCGGCTGCCGGGGTCCAGTTTGACCGGCTGGCAGTCGTGGCCCCACTGGTACCAGTTCAGATCATGGCCATAATCGGGGTTGGAGATGGAACAAGTAAAGGTCGCCGTCTCTCCCTCCGTTAAACTTAACTGGGCTGGGCGAAAATGTACTGGGAGAAAGAAAAGAAATGAGCGGGACGAACGTCCATCACGCCGTTGAACGAGCAGGCCCCTCGACTGAGGGTTTAAGGTTTGAAACAGGTCGTCCTTGACTTATAACCGTGCTTTTAGTGACCAGTTTAGAAAGGCACTGAAAAAAATGACGTACGACCGTTTTTCACACTGCCCAACTAGGTAACATCATCAGTGATGGAAGGGAGTGGGGTTTGTAGGACTGATGATGTTACCTAGTTGGGTCATGAAATGTCTGCCAGAAAACCACCAAGCTAGGAGAGCACCAAAGGTCCCAGAGATGATGACCACCTCCTCCTCCTCCTTCTCCTCCTCCTCCTCCTCCTCCTCTCCACAAACCCCTCTCCCTTCTAGCATTGATGATGTTACATAGTTGGGTCATGAAATGTCTGCAAGAAAACCACCAAGCTAGGAGAGCACCAAAGGTCTCAGAGATGATGACCACCTCCTCCTCCTTCTCCTCCTCCTCCTCCTTTTCTTCCTCCTCCTTCTCCTCCTCCTCCTCCTCCTCCTCCTCCTCCTCCTCCTCCTCCTCCTTTTCTTCCTCCTCCTCCTCCTCTTCACAAACCTTTTAGCACTGATGATGTTCCCTAGTTGGGTCATGAAAGGTTTGCAAGAAAAGCACCCAGCTCAGAGAGCACCAAGGACCGCACAGTCCTCCTCCTCCTCCTCCTCCTCCTCCTCC
>NW_015396686.1:0-10309 GCF_001527695.2 Protobothrops mucrosquamatus
CATGGCTGGTCCTGACCTAAGGGGAACCTCCCCCCTCCCGCCCACCCTGGATCCCCCTAAAAAAATTTTAAAACACCCCTCTAAAAACGATCTCAGCTTGAATAATTTAGAAGTTTTTTTGTCCGTAACTACCGCATGCCACCTCTCGGGGTTCCATACCCCGTCCTCGAGGTGGGCCCCCGAGATGTTCCTGGGCCAGGCCTGCACGAGGGGTGAGTCGCGCAGGGCCAGCAGGGCCGTCTTCGTGTACATAGTCCAAAAGGGAGTCCGTGGCATAGAGGAGGGGGTGGTGTTTGATCCCCTTAGGTCTTTCAAACATAAGGCCAAACGGAGAAACCAGCCAGGCTGCAAGATGTAATCCGCGGGTCTTCCAACCGGGTCCTCTAGGCCAGGGCGGGCCAAGTCCAAATCCAGGCCCAAACCCAGGCCCTGCCAAGGCCCTGACCACTCCTCACCCGGCTACGGTCGCTGGAAAGGCCGCAGAAATCATCGGAACTACTGAAGAGGCTCCAAAACCCCCGGAAGGTCTCCAAAAAGGCCTCCAGGCCATTGAAGACAGGCCGGCCAAAGAGGGCCTCAGACAGGCCGCCCAAACAGGCCGTGCGGCCATCCCCCAGAGCTGACACCACTAGGGGACCGTCGAGGCTGTCCAAAAAGCCCTCCGAGGTCCCCGATCGCCGGGGAGGCTGCAAGCCGTCGTCGGAGAGGCCGCCTGAAGGGGCCGTCAGAGCCACCCACAAAGTCCCTGGCCAGGCCATCGCAGCCGCCGAGGAGGCCGCCGAGTCCACGCGGACCTCCAAGATCATCCGAGAGGCCCTCCGGTCGCCAGAGACATCTCCGCGTCAGGGGAGGCACCCCCGTGGAGGGAAATCTCCGGACCTTCAGGTGGTCTAGGCCGAGTGGTCTGGGCCGAGCGGGTTGGAGAAGGTTGGAGACGCCGCCCGCCAACCATCAACGGGGCCGCCGCGGACGGGAAGGCCGGGTAAGCCAGAAAAGGCCGAAAAACGGCCGAGAACGATGACCGAATCGGCTCCACGTCCCCCGTGCCCCCAAACGTCCCGTATCCAGTCCGGGGCTCACCAGGAGAGGCACCCACATGGGGGTAGAACTTCGGGCCTTCGGGGAGCTTTCCAAGCTCCCCCTCTCGCCGTTTTCGGGCTCCGCATCTCGGAGCTATTTCCAGAAGACCGCCATCTCTCACGCATGCGCAGATCCTCAGGATATGGCCCAAGCTCCGTTCGGAACCTACCTGGGTCCATCAGGCGCCTGGGACGGAACCATCTATGCGGTTCCGACTCCCTGCGGCGGGGGGGGAGCGGTCCGGAAGTCCATCTTAAGGAGTGAATGATCTGACCATGACAGGGGCTCTATAACTACCTCCCCCGTTTCCAGATCGTTCTGCCACTGGCCAGAGACAAAAATTAGATCCAGTGTGTGTCCTCCCATGTGAGTGGGGACATAAACTAATTGGGTCAAGTCCAAGGCCATCATGGAAGCCAAGAACTCCCGAGCTGCCGCCGACGTTTCGCCCGCTGATGGCAGATTGAAATCCCCCATGACTACAAGTCTGGGGGTCTCAACCACCACCCCTGCTATTACGTCAGCCAACTCAGGCAGGGCCGTTGATACATAGCAGGGAGCTAGGTATATAATCAACAGGCCCACTTGTACCCCTTGCCCCCACTTCACAAGGAGGGACTCCCCACCGTCTATCTGAGGTACAGTGGTCTCCCTCGGACATAGGCTCTCCCTTATAATGACCGCTACCCCACTGCCCCTACCCCGGGTCCTTGGCTGATGGAATACCTGGAAACCCGGCGGGCAGATGTCGACGAGGGGCACTCCCCCTTCCGTGCCTAGCCAGGTCTCGGTGATACCTGCCAGATCCGCACCCCTGTTCACTTTAGTGGCTCCATCTCACTAGTTTGAGTTGTTTTATTAGCCTCGCAGAAAGAGCCCTTCCTATAATGTCTGGGTCATATTGCTCCTCTACTAGGAAGGATTTTTCTTTCTATAGAGCAATTATGGGCAAAGATGTGGACCTGGACTAAGGAAGATTGTCCCACTATTGTTTTGATATGACTGATTGCCAGGTTTATGAATAGAAAATAGAATAGAACAGAACAGAACAGAACAGAACAGAACAGAATACTTTATTTGGTCAAGAGTGATTAGATACACAAGGAATTTGTCTCTGGTGCAGAAGCTCTCAATGCAAAGCAACAGAGTAATAATAATCATAATGTAATACCAATAAGACCTGGTAGTAAAGAAGATGAAAAAGATAATACTACAGCCTTATTTTAAAGCTTTACTGTTTGAAATTAAACAAAGTGGCAGGTTTTTGCAAGACCAATATATCAATAGTGCCTCAGATTGAGGAAGGAACTATACCTAGAGTGAGATTAGTGTCTGCACTTTGGAAATCCAAGGAAGATGGCTGGCAATATTTTTTTAAACAAAAGAGTTAGGCATGATACGCTTCCATTTGGAAATTAATTGCTGTAGGGTAGCCTTGTAGGACATGGCTGGATAAAGCTACTTGACCCCATCTTCATTCCAGTGTGTAAGTTATGTGCTTCATGCCATGTGATAGAATGGATTTTGTGTGTCAAAGATGGAATGGCCAAATGTGCTTCTTTTTGTGTGAAAGAAGTTCTACATTGAATGGAACTGTTTGAATTTTCATTGGTAGATTAAGAAAAGAGAATTAGTTGGTTTTATTCAGGTAGAAAGAACTGTTTGATATCACTAAGCTGAGCAGGAGTCCCTTTACACATTTCTTTATTTACTGGACTGCGTGAAAGAAATGTTAAAAAAAATCCCTCATAACTAAATCTCCTCCCCCAAAGTATTTCAGCATAGTCACTGCTAAAGTTGGTTCATTTCTTTTTCTTTCTTTTTTCTTTTTAATAATTTTTATTGAATACAAAAGAAAAAAAAGAGATTAAAGACATCGAACATGGTACATCGTCTTTGACGTACATCTCAGTCTTGTCAATCCATACTGTACATTTAAATATATATGATATATCTATATACAACTGTACATTCCTAGTATCTACCTCTACTTATATCTCTTCTGTTGACCCCATTCTTTTTTCCCTCCATTTATAGAATTTATCAGTGGCCTCTCCGTTTATTATGATCTGGGCCTTTTGTTCAGAATATATTGCAGTTATCACGTTTAAGAAATTTTCCCCAGCATCCATTGATTTTAATTGTTGGATCATAAATAGCCAATTGACATTGTCAAAAGCCTTCTCTGCATCAAGGAACAGAAGTGCCACTTGATGATCACTATGCGATTCATAAAATTCAAGGATGTCTAAAATTGTTCTTATATTCCGCTTGATCTGCCTGTTTGGTAGAAACCCATTTTGATCAGAATGTATAAAATCAATTAGGTAATTTTTAAATCTCTCTGCCATTATTGAGGCAAAAATTTTGTAATCAGAATTCAATAATGATATAGGTCTATAATTTTGTATCTGTGTTTTTTCCGCTTCTTCTTTTGGTATCAGTATTATGTTTGCCTCTGTCCAGGACTTAGGTATTCTAGATTCAGTTAGAACGGCGTTAAAAACTTCTAGTAAGTATTGATTAAGTACACTTTGTTGCTCTTTATGTAGCTTCACTGGTATTCCATCTGGGCCGGTCGCCTTATTATTCTTTTGTTTGCTTATAGCCCTGGTTATTTCAGTCATTCTTATTTCCTCATTTAACATAGATTTTATTTCCTCCAGTATCTTCGGTATATCTGCCTTCTCTAAGTATTCTATTATCCTTTCTGCTTTTTTCCTGCTCATTCCTCTTATATAATTTTTCATAATATCTTTGAGCAATTCCCCTTTTAATAATCTCCTCCCCCTGAATCTCTCCTTTCTCGTCTTCCAAGTTAATGATCCATAGCTTCTCTTTCTGTCTTCTTAATTTATACGCCAACCATCTTCCCGGTTTGTTCGCGTGTTCAAAGTTATTTTGCTTAGCTGCCTGTAATTTTTGTGCTAGCTTTTCCGAATCCTCTATACAAAGTTTATGCTTAATTAGATCCATTTTGCTTTTCAATCTTTTATTTTCAGGATCTCTCTGAAATTGTATTTCGGCCTGTTTATATTCTTCCTCAAGCCTCATCCTATATTGTTTTTTTTCTTTATTTCTCTTGGCCATATATGAGATTGCAACACTCCTCATGTATGCTTTAGCCGTATCCCAGATGTTCTGCAAGGATGTATCCCCATTGTCATTCGCTTGAAAGAAAAAGTGCATTTCTTTCTCCATGCTTTCCTTAAATTCTTTTTCTTTGAGAATCGCTCTTTGGAGAGTCCATCTTGGCCTGCTCCTTTGTCCTTTCAAGCAAAAACTTATAGGGTTATGATCTGCCCAGAGACTAGGTTCTATATCAATTTCTTGGATTTCCAAGTCTAATTCTTTTGAAAACCATAGCATGTCTATCCTAGTCCATGATCTATGTCTATTAGAAAAGTATGTATATTCCCTTTTATCATAATTCCTTTCCCTCCAAACATCATGTAAACTAAGATCTGTACACATCTCAAAAAAGGTTTTGGGAAGCGTTTTTTTTTTTAATTTCCTTGCCTTGCCTCCGTGCTTTTATGATCTTTTGTTTTATCTGCGATCGCGTTGAAATCCCCAATTATACAAAAACCATCTCCCTCTATATCACTCAACTTACTATGGAGATTTTAAAAAAAGGATACTTGAGCTCCATTTGGGGCATAGATTACAACAATTATTATGTTTTTTTATTCAGTTTAGCCTCAATTATCAAAACCCTTCCCTCTTTGTCCTTATAAATTTGTTTGGAAGCTCAATCTCAGATGTTAACTTTAAACTTTCCCAGCGTTTCCTTTTTTCTTTGTATGATCCAATAAACCCTTCAGTCTCTCTTTAATACCCTTTCTCTTATCTTCTGTCTTCTTTCTTCTCACACCATTCCATTTTATACATCCATATAATCACCCCTGTTATCTCCTCAGCAACACTTTCCAAAGTTGTCAGTCTCTATATCATTCCAATTCCTCCTGTCATGCAATCTCTATCCCTTCCGAAGAGAAGAAAAAAAAACACCTTTCCATCGGCCAATCCACTCAACAGTCAAAGTCAAAACCAAAAGCCATAAGACTCTCAAACAAAGTTCTTAGCTTTAATTAAAGGTAGATTCCTGTCCTTTTAGGTGACTTTAAAATGCTAGGTCTTTAATCAGTACAGCCTTGCTCCTCCACATTGGGCCCTTTCCGGGCACTCTTCCTGCCACTTTCACTCGCCACCTCCTCTCCACTCCTTCAGCTTCCCTTTTTCCAGGCTTCCCTTTCCGCTTTCTCTTTTGATGCATCTACCAAATCCACTCACAAAGCTTTGGGAAAAGTCAATCTGGTCAAATCCGATTTACTGTCGTTCCGCTATTTCCTCGCTTGTTCCGTCCAGCTGTCAGCTTTAGCGGCCATTTTTGGCCACCATCTTCCCGATCTGCTCGGTTCTGGGTGTACCCACTTCCCGTCGCCAGTCGCAGAGCAGCAGATCGCCCAAACCTTCCGTCGCCCCCACGAGGCTTCTTTCGGCTCGGATGAGCCCCATGGATGTAGGACGAGCGTTTGGCGATGCCAGAGAGACCATTCGCACCACCGCCTGCTCTGACAGCTGGCTCCGCCCCCCAAAAAAGTTGGTTCATTTCTAATAGCAAGAGAAAGAATACCTATCTTTCCTTTGAGACCAAAGTTTACTAAGGGAGAAAAACAACAGTCATGTTATCCATATGCCACAAGTAGCTACTGTATCAGTCATCTTCTAAAACGTTAAGCATGCAGTGGATCCTTTCTGCCTTTCTCATTCAAACATTTCATTGATCTGGAGAAAATGTAAATATATTAGGATTAATCAGGAAAGCCTTATGCTATGTCAGGAGTACAGATACACAAAGTTGTTTTATCAAAACTAAAAACTGCATTAATTGCGCTGTACTAGAAAGACAGATCATCTTTAATCCGTGGTTATATCTGGCTTTAGGGCTGTAACAAAATTGATTGATTGATTTTGTAACTTAATTATTATAAGTAATCAGAGTTGATAAGACTAGTGATTTCTTCTTTAGGAAAGAACAACTGTTAGAACCTACATTTGGGTTAAGATCTTGATTTATGGCAAAACTCTCTCTTAACCAAAGAACTCTTGCTGTTTTCAAATATTATTGTAGTGCTGATGGTGCTGATAATTTTATTGATAGAAAAAAACCCTGTGAGTTTATATACAGAAAATGCATTCTGTAGAATATTGAAGGAAGACTCTTGAGCAGTCTTTTGAAAACAGCTGAAATTGAGGTTTAACTTTGCAAAAATAAAGTCCATTGATTTCATATTTCAGTCTCTGTTGACATTATTTTACAAACTTTAAGAGAAAACATTACAGTTATGTTCACATATTTTGTGCTAGGGAAACCACTTTTTTTTGACTTACTGGGATTATTGAGGGTTGGGGTTTTTTTTGCCAGCCTTTTGCAAACTGATTATATTCATTGCATTCCTCTGTGTCACAGAGGAATTTGCCTTAAAGCCTAAAGAGTATTGTCAGTTTGCAATTTTTTTTCCTTAGGAATTGTGAACTATATTTTCCTCACTATGCTCCTATGCCAGTGTTTTTTTAAACTTTTCCCTCTCAGGACCTTTTCCACTTTTAAAAATTATGGAAGAACCCCAAAGATTTTTTGTTTGTATGGCTTATATTTATCAATATTTACATAAAAATGGGAATTGATGCATTCACTGCCACTATCATTTTTTACAATTGTTTTTCAACATTTTCAACACATATTATTTTTCAACATTAGCTGGCAAATAGCAGCACAGTGGCTCATGTGGTTAGGATGCTGGATTGGAGATTAGCCAGCTCAAGTGCTGCCATGGGGCGGGGTGAGCTCCCGTCCTTTGCTTCAGCTCCTGCTGGGGACATGAAAGGAGCCCCCAACTGGGTGTCTTCCGGGCAATGGTGATGTCACCGGCTAATCCTTTCATCCCAGAAGCACCTCGGTGTTCCTGTCATGGGAGCAATTAGCTGGCAAATAATTTTGATTCCCCAGACCCCCTAAGACAGAGACCCTTGGGGGTCCTCAGGCTACATTTTGAGAAACATGCCCTATGCAAATGTGCTTGGCAATAAGTTTTAGTGAGCACTGATTGATTTGTATCTTAGCTATTACAAGCCTGAGGCCTGAAATGAAAGCACTAGAAGGGAGGAGGAAATTTAAGGAAAAATTAGAAGGGAGGAAAAGGAAGCTGAGTGGATTCTTAGCAACAAGAAGATGACAGTAAGCTTTGTGACTTCATTCTTTTTCAAAAATATTTCTATACTTTAAAGGATCAGGGAAAGGGGAGAGAATGAAATAAAAGAAAAAGAAAGACACACACAGAAGAAAAAAATGAAACAAGAAAAGTGTGTTACGTATGAGAAATAATTTAACCTGATTCTTAAATACTTCATTAAATTTTCACCACACTGAAAAACATTGATTAGTCTTTCTTTCCACCATTTTCACAGGGAGCTATCTCGTAGGTATAAAGGACACATAGAACAGCAATCCAACACTGTAAATTGGGATTGCGCTGAAGAATACATATTTTTGGCTAGCCTCCATGTTTAATCAATTCATAATTTCTTTAGGAAATGATACATTTCAATTTTTGTTATGTTCAAAAGTACGCTAAGATCAAATGTAAAACAAAATGTTTTGTTGAATTAATATTATTACAAAGTTATAGAAAACCTATTGATAAGGTTTACACCCTTATTTACGGATATTAACTTTTTTTCCAGACTGCTTCCAAGATTGGTAATATCCCTTTTAGCAACACTCTTTAATTGATTGAACACTCTCTAGATATAGAGATCTATTCTACCTCTCTCTCTCTCTCTCTCTCTCTCTCTCTCTCTCTCTCTCTCTCTCTCTCTCTCTCTCTCTCTCTCTCTCTCTCTCTCTCTCTCTCTCTCTCTCTCTCNGCCCAGGACATAACAGAACTATCAAGCATCCATCTCTCCATCCATCCATCCATCCATCCATCCATCCATCCATCCATCCATCCATCCTGTATATTTAGATTAATCCAAGATACCTTTCAATATTAATAGAAGTTCAAGGGGGAAGAGCCATTCGATGCTGCTAAAGTTGCTGGAAATTCCTAATTAAGAAATGTTTTAATTGAATATATGCAATTTGACTGGAAAGAATCTAAATAATCCACTCCCCTTAGAATCCTTTTTAACTGATCATTCATAAACTCAACAGTTTTCATCCAGTTTCCAACCTTCCCTAAAATAGGAAGGTTGGAAACTGGATGAAAGTATGATCCAAAAAAGGCTTTTTCAAGGGAGAATGTACCCTGCATCTACAAGACACTCTTTTTTTTTTAAGTGGTGGTATCCAGATCCTCCTGCTCATAGCTGCCCAAAGGAGTTAGAAAAAGCATTTTTTCTCCTGAAAACATGAGTATCTTGTAAAAAAATAAATAAATCATCTTCTGGTTTTTAATTGACCAACTTGGTATCTAATTCCTCCTGGGAAGATAGTTATCTTCCTTGAATGTTCCACCAAACTATGAAAGACATAATATTAAATGTATATGTGCGTAACAATATCTCCTTAGCAAAAAGAAAAGAGAAAAGAAAAAAATGGCTGATGTAATTGTTTTTAAAAAGCCTGTAAATCAAAAAGAATACATCATAAGGAAAAAAATTAACCAGGAAAAATCAATATATAACAAAATCTAAAAAAACAACAACAACCCCAAGCCCCAAAGATCCATTAGGTCTGCCTGATGTGGCACTGAAATTATAGTACATGAACTTCACCCTTAAACCATTTCAACCTATTCCTTTTTCTAAAAAAGAAAAAAGACATTTAAAAGACCGCTACTCCTCTAATTCTTTTAATAATGATCACATAAAAATAAACTTCTCAAAACTGCAATGTCATAAAATAGTATCTAGAATACCAGAATAACTATTGGTAGGAAAGAAAACTCTCTTGCTTAGCTACAAATCAAATTTTAGTGAACAGCTTCTGCTTATAAACTCTGTGAAGATGATGTGGGGGAAAAAAATATCATCTTTGACTTTCATTAAAGAGTTCTGAATTGACATGACCAACATAGAATGTATTGTAGATCTCAGAAATGACATAACTATGTTAGGTATGACTGGAAACAGATACCCATATAATGAACTGCTTCAATTTTAAATTTATTCTCTGGGTGCAGTAGCAAAAATCTCGCATATAATTTTTTTATGTGAAAGCTGCTATTGGCTGATCTTGGGGAAGGAATGTTGAGAAAATAGAAATGATTTCTGTGATCAAGATCTTATTGGATTGGATTATTTCAACCTGAAGATCTTGTTTTTGCTTTTAAAGCCTTGCCAGTTGACTGCCAGTTGTTTATTTATGCCTAGTAAGTAACTTTATGTGAAATTAGGCTTTTTCAAGTCTGCCAATATTTGTTTAATAAATTTGTTACTTAAACCTTCAGGTTTCTGGTTCAATTTGACTGTATTCTTAATAAAATACATTTACAATTTTAACCTGACTTCTATAATGAAAAGTTCCAATAAAATGTAAGTGATTATAACAACAACATAATAAGTGCCTTTGGTGCAATCCCAAAACATCTGGAGCACCACTTGAACACCACCAGCATTGACAAAAATCACCATTACTTAATTGGAAAAAAAGCAGCTTCACTTGGAACAACATCTTGTGGGCAATACCTTTAATATCATCCATCAACATCTACACTACCTATCCCAGGTCCTTGGGAAGACTTGACAAGTAGATAAAAATGCCAAATGCCTTCTATACATCTGCTGACTGGGTGATGAACCATAATAATAATTTGCTTATCAAGAAAAATGGCCGTGGAATGTTGCAAGCACACCACACAGCTGAAGAAATAAAAAGGGCATTAAAAAAAATCTGAAGGACAGTGAAGATGTACTGAATCTACTACATGAAGGCTTACTGAGTAATGGGCAGACAAATTGATCTGAAAGACCAAATGAAGGTTAGAAAAGAGACATGGCAAGGCAAAGAATTGCACGGCCAATATGAAAAAAAAAGCAGACAAAGCATATAACCACAAGAACTGGCAAAGGCTAAGAGCAGGAAAATGGAAGAAAGAGATAGAAGGGCTAATTCTGTCTGCACAAGACCAAGCCTTAAGAACAAATGCATAACAAAGCCAGAATTCACAAGAGAGCAACAGAGAGCAAATACACCTCTGCAAAGAAGCCAAAGAAACAGTGAACT
>NW_015396686.1:12556-14437 GCF_001527695.2 Protobothrops mucrosquamatus
CCAGCAAGCGGGACTGGCCTAGGGGATTTTAGAGGGGTTTTAATTACTTTTAAATTTGACATTCTTAAATATTTCATTTTAATCAAATTTTAAATTAGGTGTAATATGTTAGCTTTTTATCACTTGTCAGCCGCCCTGAGTCCGAAAGGAGAAGGGCGGGATATAAATACAATTAATAAATAAATAAATAAATAAATATTAAACACAGGATTAAATGTTAACCTCAAGCCATACCATTTCAAATTATGTGCTCCCTGCCCCAGGATAGAAAATGGCTTTTAAAGATTTATGAAAGGAATGCAACATTTTAAGCAGTAGAAAGTGATTCTATTGAGTTTACTTTGCTAACCCAACAGTGTGTGCATTTATATTTCACACAGCTGATACTCTCCATATTACAGGGCAGGCTCATCCATCAGTAGTTTAGTTTTCTGGGAGGTAGGACAGCGGTGTCTCAATTATCTTGCTGTTGCAACCTTGGGGAAATGACTGGAAGAAGTCAGCAATAAATAATTGAACTGAGGGAGAACAGGAATGGGGCAAGTCGCCACCTGACACACCAGCGATGTCTCAATAAATTATGGCATTTACTTTAAAAATTAATTCAACTGCTAGGAGCTTTGACTTTCAATAACAATCCTATTTTCTGAAGAAAACATCTCAGAACAATAGCAATTCCCTGAAGTTTGAGGCCTTATTGAGTTGCTATCTGCCAAAACTTTATCAGCTTGATCAGAATCCTGGCAGGTTCGAATTCTAAAGTAGACTCTGGATAGGAGTGCCACCAGCTAAGAATTTACTGGTTGCACCCCAGAGGTTTTGACCAGCTACCCAAAATGATGGAATCAATGTTAGGAATGATTGAATATTCTAGATGCCAGAAGCCTTGCCTAGACAGTAGCTGCACACTATCGTGAGAAGGGGGTGGTGACAAACAAGACATGGGAATGGCCTGTCATATAAATTTAATAAATAAATTCGCTCAGTTAGTGGGAAGCCTTTCTTTCCTTGAGAGGGAAAAAAGCACCATACATTATCTACAGACACTAGGGCTGAGGTAACTGTCATATGCAAGCCCAAAGCCAAACATGGCGAAATCCAATTGAATCTGATTTTTTATTTTCTTACATCTAATAAACATAATCTTGCCAAACTAAAGCTACAATCTTCTAACCTACTAAATATATCAATAGAAGAAAATAGTTGTAGCTTAGGGTTGAACTGTGAGGTCCTGCAGGTATTTCATTACCCAATTAGGTAACATCATCATTGCTCCTGGTGTTGTTACCTAGTTGGGTAATGAAATGTCTGCAAAAATAAATAAATAAAACAAGCTCAGATAGCATCTAAGACCCAACTACTAGATATATCCTGGGAGGTCCTAAGATGTGGCTACCTTGAACCTCTTCCCATTTCCCCCAACTAGCTTGGGACTGCACAGTTTTTTTTAAATCTGGGCCTACCTCTGATTAGATTTCCTCCCTGGGAAAACATTGTATTGCCAAAACTCCTATCCACTATTCTCCAGGTACACATTAATAAGTACATCATGGGAGGGAGATGAAACATAGCGCATGGCACACTGAAGGTTTTATGGTGACTCTCAATGTTTGCCTAAAATCACATGCAGGCCACAAATACATCTTCATGTAATCACCTGAAGGGTGGGCAAGTGATACACGCTTCATGGTGTCATCACACAAAGGACACCATGTCGTTTGTGTCATGGCATGTGATTTTGGGTTCTATGACAATTCACTATGGCTAACTCACTACAGCCAGCTCGCCACAACCTACCAGCCACGGGACAGTTCCCCAAGGTCAACTAGTTGGGGGACAAGAGTTACACTAATATCGAAGAAACAGTGGAATAGAATCATT
>NW_015396687.1:0-3363 GCF_001527695.2 Protobothrops mucrosquamatus
ACCTGTCATTAAAGGAGGACGACGACTGTTGGCTGAAGAGCCCTGAAGTCACATCCAGTGGCAAAGTGAAAACAAGAAGCGGTTGACTTAAGCAGCCCAGCGATGAGATCTTAATATCTTCTGACTTAGGGCCAAGTAAGACAACTGGGAAAGTCCAAGGGTGACGACAAAAAAAAAAAAAAAAGCAGGCTGCAGAAGACAAAAGAGAAGCCTCCGGGTTGCGCAGACGTCTTTCCAGAACTTCACTTGCAAGGACACTTGGGTGTCCCACCCGCTGGACAAACTCATGATGGTCAACCAACGTTCTGAAGATGAAGGGTGCAGGCCGACACATCTGGATGGGACGGAAGGCCTTCACACACGACACAGGCTTTGAGCCATGAGGTCGGGGTTCCCCTTGGTTCTTCCAGATTCAGGCAAGATTCAGTGCGGAGAAGAGCAACAAAGATGATCGGGGGGCTGGAGGCTACAACATGTAAAGAATTGGGTCTGTGTAGTTTAACGAAGAGAAGGACGAGGGGGGACATGATACCAGTGTTCCAGTATCTCAGGGGCTGCCCCAAAGAAGAGGGAGTCAAGCTATTCTCCAAAGCGCCTGAAGGCAGGACAAGAAGCAACGGATGGAAACTAATCAAGGAGAGAAGCAACCTGGAACTAAGGAGAAACTTCCTGACAGTGAGAACAATTAACCAGTGGAACTCCTTGCCTCCAGAATTTGTGGCTGCATCATCACTGGAGGTTTTTAAGAAGAGACTAAATGACCATTTGTCTGGGATGCAATAAGGTCTCCTGCTTGAGCAGGGGGTTGGACTACTAGAAGACCTCCAAGGTCTCTTCCAACTATTCTATTCTATTCTATTCTATTCTATTCTATTCTATTCTATTCTATTCTATTCTATTCTATTCTATTTTCTATTCCATTTTCTATTCTATTCTATTCTATTGCATTCTATTTTCTATTCCATTTTCTATTCCATTCTATTCTATTTTCTATTCCATTTTCTATTCCATTCTATTCTATTTTCTATTCCATTTTCTATTCTATTCTATTCTATTGCATTCTATTTTCTATTCTATTCTATTCCATTTTCTATTCTATTCTATTCTATTTTCTATTCCATTTTCTATTCTATTCTATTCTATTGCATTCTATTTTCTATTCCATTTTCTATTCCATTCTATTCTATTTTCTATTCCATTTTCTATTCCATTCTATTCTATTTTCTATTCCATTTTCTATTCCATTCTATTATATTTTCTATTCCATTTTCTATTCTATTCTATTCCATTTTCTATTCTATTCTATTCTATTCTATTCTATTCTATTCTATTCTATTCTATTCTATTCTATTCCATTTTCTATTCTATTCTATTCCCATTCCACTCCATTCCATTTCCACATTTCCTTCAACCCTAGCAAGATGCAGCCACCAGGTTCTGCCAGGCGTCCACCTCACCTTATTGAATCCACAGCTGCACAACTCACTGAGAATAATTTAAACCAGGGCTCTCCAAACTTACCAACTTTAAGACTGGTGGACTTAAGAATTCTGGGAGTTGAAGTCCACAAGTCTTAAAAATTCCCGGTTTGGAGAACCCTGGTTTAAAGTAGCCCTACATCCTGTTCTCGGCCCGACTGAGCTGGAAAGAAGGATAACAACATCCTGGATTAGAAACTGGCTTTAACTCCTAGGCCAGGGGTAGGCAACCTTGGCTCTTTTATGACTGGTAGACTTCAACTCCCAGAATTCCTGAGCCAGCCATGCTGAGGGGAAAGGGAGAGGTTTCCAAGCTGAGCCACGCTGGCTCAGGAATTCTGGGAGTTGAAGTCCGCGAGTCACGAAGGGGCCATAATTCCCCTATACTGGCTGAGGAATTCTAGGAGTTGAAGTCCACCCATCTCTGAGGGGCCAAGGTTGAGAAATACAGGCCTAGGCCAGAGGTAGGCAACCTTGGCTCTTTTATAACTGGTGGACTCCAACTCCCAGAATTCCTGAGCCAGCCATGCTGAGGGGAAAGGGAGAGGTTTCCAAGCTGAGCCAGGCTGGCTCAGGAATTCTGGGAGTTGAAGTCCACGAGTCATGAGGGGGCTATAGTTCCCCCACGCTGGCTGAGGAATTCTGGGAGTTGAAGTCCACGAGTCATGAAGGGGCCTAGGCCTAGGCCAGGGGTAGGCCACCTTGGCTCTTTTATGACTGGTGGACTTCAACTCCCAGAATTCCTGAGCCAGCCATGCTGAGGGAAAATGGAGAGGTTTCCAAGCTGAGCAATGCTGGCTCAGGAATTCTGGGAGTTGAAGTCCACCAGTCATAAAAGAGCCAAGGTTGCCTACCCCCTGCCCTAGATAGTGTATTTTTCAAGGAAAGTCCTCAGAAATCCTTCTTCCTTGCTGTCTCAACTATCTCGTGATAGAGAGGCACGTTTTGGAAGCTCCAACTTCTCCACAAGGTAGTAGATTCCGGAGCTCAACTGTGGTCAACACGACCCAAAATCAGGTGGAATCAGGAGAAACACCAGGTGTGATTCCACACACACACACAAACACACACACACACAAACACACACATTTTTCTGTGTCTCTACCTAGCACCAGGTTTTTTGTTTTTTTTTAAAAAAAACCACATAATTCTGTGACAATTTGGAGAGAATATTTAGATTGCCCCATACGCTCCCAGGCCTGCTCAACAAAAAAGCCCAGGATTTACTCCTTACAGACCCTCCCAAGATTTAAAATACAAGCAGTCCCTGGCTTACAACCTAACTGTTCGAAGGTACAACGGCGACGAAAACAGCGACTTATGACCGTCGTTCCCACTTGTGACCTTTGCAGCGTCCCCGGGGCCACGTGATCAAAATTCAGAGGCTCGGCAACTGACTCGTACTTATAACGGTTGCAGTGTCCCCTGGGGTCACATGATCCCCTTTTGCGACCTGCCAAGCCAGATTCGCTTAACGACCATGTGACTTACCCACTGCAGTGACTCTCTTAACAACTGTAGCGAGAGAGGTCGTAAAACGGGGCACAACTCACTTAACAAATGTTTCACTTAGCCAAGAGAGATCTGGGGCCTCAATTTTGGCGTGTCAGCCGAGGACTGCCTGTTAATGCGATATTCCAGAGGTGCCCAGAGGATCTGCAATTTGCAAACGACCGAGGTGAATAAGACTTCAGAAAATTACCACCTCCTTGGCTTTAATTGCAGACCAGGTTTCTAGGAACACGGCCTGATGGCGGGTTGACGCATCGGCTCTGCCCTACATTCCCAACACCCTCCAAGAGCGACGTCACCCCAGCAGCCCATGAGAAAACATGAAAGAGACACCATCTCTCCTTTTATTTAACCAGTTGGGAGGAGGAGGAGG
>NW_015396687.1:5147-8008 GCF_001527695.2 Protobothrops mucrosquamatus
GGGAGGGAGGGAGGAGGAGGACAATGACTGTGGGTTCCTTAGTGTTGAGTTTGGTGGCTTTCTTGCAGACGTTTCATGACCCAACTAGGGAACACCATCAGTGTTGGATGGGAGAGGGCTTTGCGGAAAGGAGGAGGAGGACGACGACTGTGGGGGTCCTTGGGTGTCTCTGAACTGGGTGGTTTTCTTGCAGACCTTTCATGACCCAACTAGGGAAGAGCTTCAGTGCTAGAAGGGAGGGGGTTTTGCAGAGAGGAGGAGGAGGAGGAGGAGGAAGAGGAGAACTGTGGGGTCCCTGGGGCTCTAGGTAAGCTCTTCAGTGAATAAGCAGGGATTAACACCAAACAAACAATCAAGGAGAAAACAGCAGTCTAATCAAGGAAAGGACAAGGGGGAAACTACACCCTCCAGAAGGTTGGCAGCACAAGCAACTGTGTGTAAGCGGAGAGCAAACCCCACCCTCCCTTGGACTGATGAAACTACCTGGGGGGGGGGGGTCATGAAACCTCTGCAAAGAAATATCCCAGCTCAGAGAGCACGAAGGACCCCACAATCGAAAAAGAACCCCCATCCACAAGGCAGAGGGGGTCAAATTGTTCCCCAAAGCACCAGAGGGAAGGACGAGAAACTGATGGAAACTGACCAAAGAGAGAAGCAACCTGGAATTAAGGAGAAACTTCCTGACAGTGAGGACAATTCACCAGCGGAACAGCTTGCCACCAGAAGTTGTGAATGCTCCAACACTGGAGGCTTTTAAGAAGAGACTGGACAATTACCTGTCTGAGACGATATAGGTTCTCCTGCTTGAGCAGGGGGCTGGACTAGAAGACCTCCAAGGTCCCTTCCAGTTCTATTCTATTCTATTCTATTCTATACTATTGTTCTGTTCTGTTCTGTTGTTCTATTCTATTCTATCTTTATTCTATTCTATTCCTTCCTTTCTTCTCCTTTCCTTTGTCCTGCCTTCCTTCCCTTCCTTCTTCTTTCTCCTTCCTTCCTTCCTTCCTTCCCCTCTCCTTTTCCTTCCTTCTTCTTTCCTTCCTTCCACTTTCCTCCTCCCTCCCTTCTTTCCTTCCTTCATCATTCTCCTTCCTTTCCTTTCCTTCCTTCTCCTTCCTTCTTCTTTCCTTCCTTCCTCTTTCCTCCTCCCTCCCTTCTTTTCTTCCTTCATAATTCTCCTTCCTTTCCTTTCCTTCCTTCCTTCCCCTTTCCTTTCCTTTCCTTCTTCGTTCCTTCCTTCCTCTTTCCTTCCTCCCTCCCTCCCTCCCTTCCTTCTTTCCTTCCTATGTCATTCTCCTTCCTTTCCTTTCCTTTCCTTTCCTTTCCTTTCCTTTCCTTTCCCTTCTTTCCTTCCTTCCTTCCTTCCTTCCTTCCTTCCACCTCCTCAATCAAAGTCCACCCCTCCTGACAGATTCCAGAGTTTGCAATCAATGTCATTTCAGCTCCAGGCTAAATGCGCGGGGGGGGTGTCCCTGCTTTCTCCATTCCCCCAAGCAGAAAAACCAACTTCTCTGCCAGATTCGCCTTTATTTTCACGGAGGCGAAGCAAAAACCTCGGCGACATCCGAAGGCAGGTACGCACACGTCGCCGGGATCCCGCAAAACGCACAATAGAATTCAAGACGCACAACAGGCTCGCGGCCTTCCCTGCAAAGCTCGAACGCAAGATAAGAACAGCGGCCATTCACAACAGGGGAAGTTTAGCCATAACAGTTTTCTTAGCTTTGGTACGTAATTGCACAACGCGGGAGACAAAAATCCCCCGTTTCGAAGAGGAGCTGAATGGAACGTACCGGCGTTGCGTTGAAAAAGTTCCATTTTATTTCCACGTTTTGTCTCTCTGCGTTGGTCTCGGCGTCGCCAACACACAAAGGCGCTTATGTAAGGTTTGCAAAGGGTTTGTAAACCTCAGTCAAAACGTTGGCATCACGATGAAAAAAGGAGATTTTTCTTCCCCTAATTTGTCCGGGCAAATTCTTTCAATAAAGCCAAGCTTGAGTGTAATTCTGCCTTCCTAAATCTAATTGTTGTTAGTCGTGAAGTCGTTTCCGACCCATTGCGACCCCACGGACCACGTTCCTCCAGGCCTTCCTGTCCTCCGCCATCTTCTGGAGTCCATTGAAGCTCCCGCCTGCTGCTTCAGGGACTCCTTCCAGCCACCTCCTTCTCTGTCGTCCCCTTCTTCTCTTGCCCTCCATCTTTCCCAGCATCAGGCTCTTCTCCAGGGAGTCCTTCCTTCTCCTTAGGTGGCCAAAGGACTTGAGTTTCCACTTCAGGATCTGGCCTTCTCAAGAGCAGTCGGGGTTGATCTCCTCCAGGACCGACCGGTTGGATCGCCTTGCAGTCCAGGGGACTCGCAGGAGTCTTCTCCAGCACCAGAGTTCAAAGGCCTCCATTCTTTGGCGCTCAGCCTTTCTTACGGTCCAACTTTCACAGCCATACGTTGCAACTGGGAAAACCATGGCCTTGACTATACTCACTTTTGTTGGCAGGGCGATGTCTCTGCTTTTTAGTATGCTGTCTAGATTTGCCATAGCTTTCCTCCCCAGGAGCGTCTTTTAATTTCTTGGCTGCAGTCCCCATCTGAAGTGATCTTGGAGCCCAGGAAGATAAAATCTGTCACTACCTCCATTTCTTCCCCATCTATTTGCCAGGAATTGAGAGGGCCGGATGCCACGATCTTGGTTTTCTTAATGCTCAATCTAATAGACACGTTTAATAACGGACAATATTTGCAAAGTGTGAGGTCCTGGGTGCTCTCTGAGCTGGGTGGTTTTCTTGCAGACGTTTCATGACCCAACTAGGCAACATCATCAGGGTTACAAGGCAGTGGGGTTTGCAGAGAGGAGGAGGAGGAGGAG
>NW_015396688.1:0-5551 GCF_001527695.2 Protobothrops mucrosquamatus
ACATGACCAGATAATCTCCTGCTGTTTTATAAATTGCTAACAGGAGAAGCCTCAGGTCTTAGCATATAGAGCAATTGCCTTACAGCTATTCAGATTAGAGCTCCTAATGTCTTATTCCTCTTTGTGGAATCTCTTGCTTTGCAGGACACTTATATTTGTAGAATCTGTGTAGATGTATTCTAGATACTTTTTTTCTGTATATCTTTAGCTTATTTAATTGAATTTTTGTCCTTCTTGGTTTCTTGATCCTTGACTCTATCAAAAAGCTTTCCTATGTTTATAGGACCTTGCATTTGTTATCTTTCTACTAAACACTTCATCAATTGTTGTATTGTCAGCTTCAGCTTCCAAAATGAGGCAATTGTTTCCCTTATCAGGTAATGTCAAAACATTGCATAATGGTCTTGCAGACATGTCTAAAAGAAGCATCATTATTCCAAGCATGCTTTATAAATAGAGATGACATCAGTCATTTCTGATACTTCAGTGCAAGCTTGGTTCAGTAGGAATGTCATGAAACTCTTAAGCGCATTATTCATTTTATAGTCATTAGCATCAAAAGAGAACTCCCAATCTTAATTTGTAACACATGAGAGAGCACTCAGCAGAATCAGAAGGAAAACAATTTTCTTTTAACTTTGGTATTATTCTTCTAAGGTCAAGATCTCCTTTTATAGTTGGTTGTAATTAAAAGGTTTAATGTTATCTCTTCCATCGGGTTTTTTTTCAACCGGCTCATTAATAATTTGACAAATAAAAGCACAGGTCAACCAATTCAAGGTCAGTCTATTTAACAAGAGCTAGTATTCTCAATGGCCATGTTCATATACAGTACCACATCAAATCATTTTTGTTTAACCAAGGTCTGTTGAAATTATAATAGCTTGGTTTACACATATTTTGAAATTAGAAAAAAATTAATGCATACAAAATTTTACAACAAAAATTTGGCAAACCATGACATGGTTTAATATAATGTATGAACAGACCTTTGTAGAGACTAGCAAACTAGGGAAAACAAAAATGTAACTGCAGGGGTGTGATACAAGAACTTTTAGATGCACCTCAGTTATAGTAAATTTAGAATATATAGAGAATGATTAATATTTCCCCAATTTCTTTCATTCCAGGATATTCTTTCTTCTATTTTTATATTTGTATTCAGAGATAAATGCCTGTTGAGGATCTCAGTGCCCATTACTTAGCTGGTGACTCTGGGTGTATAACTAAAGCCATTGGACTTTTCCAGTGAGAGTTAAGAGGTGGACTTAGAATTAAGAGATAGACTTAGAAATTTCCTAGTCCTAGGACAGTGATGGCGAACGTTTTAGAGACCGAGTGCCCAAAACCCGCCCCCTGCCCTGCTCCTGCTCCGCCCTGCCCACTGGGCCACCCACCACCTCCACGGCCCGCCACAGATCACCCAGGCAGCCCAGCAGCGCCATGGTGGCCACACCCTCCGCCCATGGCCCACAGCATCATCTGCGCTTGACGGGGCGCAAGGGCAGAGTCTTGTCCCTGCTGCCCGGCTACCATGTCCTTGGCTGTGCTGCTTCGGGTGGGCCACGCCCAGGGGCGACTCTCTTCTGGGGGGCTGCTGGTGAGGAGGGGGCCTTGGGAGGAGGCGGGACTGCGGAGACAGTGCGTGTGCCCACAGAGAGGGCTCCGAGCACCGCCTCTGGCACCTGTGCCATAGGTTCGCCACCACTGTCCTAGGAGATGTTAAGAGAAGCAAGAAGGTTAGCAGGTTTTCAGCTCACAGAGTTGTTGTTGTAGGGAAAATAGGAGGAGGAAGGGGTGTTGTATGTGTTCTCCACCTTGAGTTATTTGTAAAAACAGTAAAGGTGGGATACAAATTAATAAAAAAGAACTGGAAAAAGATAAATCTGGCAAGAAAAATGTTTGCAGATGTGCTGTGGCATTTCTTTTCCGTTGCTCTGCTGGAGTTCTTTTGGTCAGTGGGATTTTTTACAGCTACTCTCATTCTCTCTGTGTGTGTGTTTGATCAACCTGTCTACAAGTTAATGATTGCTACTTTAGTAGGCAGATTTATATTTCATGTAGGCAGCCTGGTTGCTCAAGACTTTACTTCTGAATTGAAATCAGTTACATTTGTGCTCATTCTATGTTTGGATCTGAAAACTTTAGCTAAAAGAGAAACGGTGATTTTTTTTTCTTTAACTATGTAGTTCTGAGGATTGCCTGTTCTGCCCCATCCAGATTCTAAGTCGGAGGGGGCACCTCTCCATTCAAGGAGATATGGCAGGGGTCACAGTTGGCATTACTACAGTTGTGTTAGCATATACTTACATTACTATATGTGTTAGCATATACTTAGTTAAAACACATAGTTTATAAACCAAACCAGTTTATACAGAAAGTAAGCCAAAACAAGAAAGAACTATATTATTTATTAATCAAATTTATATAGCTGCCCATTTCACAATGTGATCACTGTCCTATATCGGGCTCTGGATGGTCTGGAATAGACCATGACTGTCATGGTGGCCATGAACTCCTGAGCCAACTCAGACCCCATTCCTAAGGAAGGCAGATTGAGGTTCCCTAGGATCATATGTCTGGGGAACTCTGTTGCCAACCCAGAAATGGGATCAAGGAACTCAGGCAGGGAAGTTATATAGCAGGAAAGCTGGCACAACAGCAGCTGTTCCAGCTGATCCCTAGAGCCCAACATAATGAACAAAGTGACACATCCAGAAATCTGATCTGATGAAAATTGGTAACCCTATCTAAAAGTCAGTTGGCCTTTGAGCTCTGCACATGTCATAGGGTGGAATTCACTATTTCAAGAAAATTGTGGTGACTTGCACGACACACTTCTCAACTGTAGGGGAGAAGTAGGGAAGAGCTATAACTGAGGAATTAAAACATACACCTACCACAAGAAAATATATATCTACTCTAATGATAAAACACATAATTTGACTCTAAACTGGTTGCCTTCAATAGCATTTTAAAATATACATGAATAAGCTAAAAAGAAATATGACAGAAAACAAATCTATTCTGCCACATGTGCTTCACATTTATCTAATTTATAAAGTCATACATCTCCCATTTGCCTTGAAATATTTTTTGAACAGAATGAATTAACAATGAAACAGCCCCATTGAGCCCATCACCAGTTTATTATGAGCTCTGCGGAAATATTTCAAAAAACATTGCAGAGAAAAATGGTGGCAGTGAATTAAGGATGAAGTATACAGGCAGAAAAATAACTTTTATCGAATGAGATGTGAATTAAATCAAAAACAAATTACTACACTGTTGGTATAACTTGTAATCCCTAAAAAATACCTTACTCAGAGTTCACATATCACATTAAACTATGGTTTCCTTCAATACGATCAGAGTTTGCATAATACAATAAGCCAAAAACTAAATAAACTGCAATATGACTTAACACAGGTAGTCCTTGTGTTCTGACCACTTGCTCCATAATTGTTCAAAGCTACAATGGTGCTGATTATGGGGACTTACAACCAATCTGCAAAGCTGTAATCATCACAGTACTGTCACAATCATGTGATCACCTTGCAATCAATTTGCAGTTACAATGGTTACAGCTTCCAGTGGTCATGAGATCACCATTTGCACCTTTCCCTGCCTGCTTCCCACCAGCATAGTCAACGGGGAAGTTGCTCCTGCCACTTTTTCACCCACCAACTCGTGCTTCAAAGTACCCACATTCTGTAGTGCCCATCTGTGGCACTTGCTCGACTCCTCACTCCGTGCCACCCGTCCACAGCACCAAATGCTAGTCTGCAGCATACTTCCTAGAACCGGTCAGCTTTAGCCTTTTTGGCATCAGTGGTTGGGACATAGACTTGGATACTGTGGTGTATAATGATTTGCTGAGATATTTGAACCGAGATCATTCTGTCATTTTTGAGACTGTATCCCAGTACATGTAGTCCTCGACCTATGACCACAACTGAGCCCCAAATTTATGTTGCCAAGTGAAACATTTGCTAAGTGAGTTTTATCCCATTTTATGACCTGTCTTGCCATAGTTGTTTAGTGAATCACTGCAGTTGTTAAGCTAGTAGCATGGTTGTTAAGTGAATTTGGTTACCCCATTGACTTTGCTTGTCAGAAGGCTGCAAAAGGTGATCACTGGGACACTGCAACCATTGTAAATTTGAGTCAGTTGCCAAGCATCCGAATTTTGATCACATGACCATAGGGATGCTACAATGGTCATAACTGTGAAAAACGGTCATAAGTCACTTTTTTCAGGGCCATTTTAACTTTCAACGATCACTAAATGAACTGTTGTAAGCCAAGAACTACCCATACTGTTTTTCCCATTCTTTTATTGACTATGAAGGCTACTCCATTTCCTCAAAGGGATTCTTGCCCACAAGAGTAGATATAATGGTCACCTGAATGAAATTCACCCATTCCCATCCACTTTAGTTCACTGATTCCCAAGATGTTGATGTTCAATCTTGCCACCTCGTGTTTGGCCAGATCCAGCTTACCTTGATGCATAGATCTTACACTCCAGGTTCTTATGCAATATTGTTCTTTACAGTATCGGACTTTCCTTTCACAACCAGACACATCCACAGTTGAGCATCCTTTCAGCTTTGGCCTAGCCACTTCATCCTTTCTGGAGCTACTTGTAAATGCCCTGCAGTCTTCCCTAGTAGCACATTGGACACCTTCCAACTGAGGACTCATCATCTGCCATCATATCTTTTGATACTGTCCATAAGGCTTTCTTGGCAAGGATCCTGGAATTGGGTTGCCATTTCCTTCTTCAGTGTACCATGTTTTGTCAGAACTCTCCATTATGATTTTTCCGTCTTGGGTGGCCCTGCACTGTATAGATCATGGCTTCATTGAGCTGCACAAGCCCTTTGCTGCAAAAGGCAGTGATCCATGAAGGCGATACTTCTTTACTTCTTATTCCTTTACTGTTAAACATTAATCCTAAAAGGCAGAAACTATCCACTATTTCAATATATTCTTTGTTAACTGTAAGGCTGATTGCTGCAGCTGTTGTTACTTTGTTATTCTGTATATTTAATTTTAGTCCCACATTGCCTTCACCAACTACAGACATTGAAAACTTATCTTCTTCAAATGTCTTTTCTGGTTGCCTGCGTGCCAACTGCCATAAGGATTGGCACCAAATACCCTTGATTCTTTGGCATTAGGCTTGGAAATCTGAAGAATTGCAAAATAACATTGTAATAAAATGACATTTTATACATCAGTATTTGATTAGATTGTACTCCAGTGTATTAAATATACTTAATGTATTTGGATACTGCTTTTCTAAGTAATTTGTTTTTAAAAGTCATGAATAGTACTGGTAGTCCTTAATCTTGTGGAAAACGAAAGAACTCTTACGAATTCCAGAGGGGTTTAGCAGAGAGGTTTATTTGCGCAGGTTCAGAGGCATATAGAGATAGGCAATTCTGAACGAGGAGGGCGGGATTAGACTTCAGTTTTTATACTACCCTTCTTTCAGGAACAAAGGGACTACACATGGTAATACACTGTAATACATTTGGATCGT
>NW_015396688.1:5634-8007 GCF_001527695.2 Protobothrops mucrosquamatus
GGATCGTTTCTCACGGGCATACAATGGAAGGTTTTGCTACATACAAAGTATCCATGTGCAATGCGCATTTGGTTAGCCACATATTACTGACACAGAACTTTCCCAGTGAATTTTCCCAGTGATTATGCATTACATCATTATTCTAGCAATTATGCAGACAAATCATTATTCTAATAATTGTTCATTTTACTACATTATTAAGACCATAACTGAGCCCAAAATTTCTGTTGCTAAGCAAGATATTTAAGTGAATTTTGCTTCATTTTATGACCTTTCTTGACACATTTGTATCAAAAACTACATCAAGAATAGAGTCGGGAAAGCTCATGCTGTTTTAAAATTTCCACACTATACAGTACTCATTTACTTGCGAGTAAATACGGTTGAATTCAGACGGGCCTGTTTCGAAATGGGAGTGCGCAGGATTGCCTAATAAGCCTGTTCGCTTTCAACGATACTGCCTGAATTCTCTATTTGTCTATGAAGAAAGTAAGCCGGCCCTTCTCTTCCTTCCCACTTTTCCTAGCGTTTCCGAAGAAGGCAGACTCCAAACACGCCCAGAACTACCGTTTAAAAAAAACGCTTCTTTGAAATTGCCGAGAATCCGTGGAGATTTCATGTAAGGGCGGAAGTAGGAACCTTTCGAACCGAGAAAGCTCTCTGACGCTGGCGGAAGTGCGTAAAACTCCGGGCGGATGTAAAAAAATGCTCAGAGGGCTTTCGTTTCTTGTGCCTTCTCGGTTGCTAGGAGGGGGCCTGGCTCCAGCTTCTCAGTACTGAACAGGTGAGGAACAGGAAGGATGAAGGCTGCGTGGCCTTTTCCCCCCCCTTTTTTCTGCCAGGCAGAGACTTAGGCGTAGCCTCCTGGCGGGAGGGGTTGCTTCCAGTATTTGTTTCCCACGGGGGATGTCAGGGCCAATACGGGGGAGAGAATTGCTGGGGTAGAAGCCTCAGGATTATTATTTTTTAAAAAAAGAAAGGGTGCAGGAATCCTGGGAATTGTAGTCCCCACAACGCTGGAGGACATCACCTGAGGGAAAACTAGGTATATCTGGGGGAAGATCTGAATGCTGTGAGAAAGGGGAGACCTCATTTTATTTGTGTTTAAGCTTCCACCTTTTATTTTGCAATGCCTTAAGAGGCACAGAATGCTAGTCTCTAACGCAGTGTTTCTCAACCTTGACCATTTTAAGGCATGTGGACTTCAACTCCCAGAATTCCACAGCCAGCATTGCTGGCTGTGGAATTCTGGGAGTTGAAGTCCACATGCCTTAAAATGGTCAAGGTTGAGAAACACTGCTCTAACGGGAGGGTCCTATCAGTGATCTATTACGATATCAGCAGTTCTCCAGAGTGCAAGTCTTGAGTTTCTTTTTGAAAGTAAGGGTAGGGAAACTTGGAATTTTGTTTTGGAGGTTTTACCTTGGGGTGAGGGCTTGTTTGTGCCATGCTTATCACCAAACCCATTTAGCTGATTAACTGGGTTTTTCTTGTACTGGTTTTCATTGCCAGTTGCCTAAGAGCCATGGAATGGACTTCCAAACAATGCTTTTGCCTGTTATTGCCTGCCATTTCTATTTTCTAAGATGTGAGCCCAAAGGCATTTTTATAAATAAACATGTTGGAAGAGTGTGCTTTTTGAAGGTGGTAGCCCACTTCTCTTTTTTATATTCAGAATATATGTGTTTTAAAAAGTTGGAGTATGACAAGTGTGTGTGTTTCCTGATTCCTTAAATTTGAGGTAGCTGAAAATAGGAATGTTGTGATATAGTGACACAAAGGCTAGAGAGATCAACATTTAAGGTCACTCTTATCCATGGCATCTTACAGAGTGACTTTGGGCCACACACTTCACAAGGCAGTTGTTGGGCCACACTTTGGGCCACACTACTTTGGGCCACACTACTTCACAAGGCAGTTGTTGGGATAAAATGAAGGGGGATCTCTGTGGAAACTGTCTTCAGCTTTTGGAAGAAAAGATGTTAATCTAATAAATCATGATTTAAAAAAAAACTATACCTGGCATAGATTTAATGTCATTTAGCTCAGAAGAGCTTGCTTCTGTTGCAGGAATGCATTATAAACAAAACAGATGTTCCTTTTTAAGATTTAATGTTCTTCTGTCTTATCTTTTGGTGCATCCAGATGTGTTGGATTGCAGTTCTCATATTCTGCAGCCATCTTCTTCCCATGCAGGCTTATTTTATCAGTTTTTCTAATCAGAATTGGAACTGTTTTCAACTGCTATTTATTCTTTTAACATTTAATTTCGGTTCATAGTGTAGATCTCTTGGGTTAGTTAGCCTCTGCAATCTTTTCTCTGAAATCCTATACGTACTGAAGTCATCATCATGCATTCAAGGAAAAGAACTC
>NW_015396689.1:0-1199 GCF_001527695.2 Protobothrops mucrosquamatus
CACGTGAAGTATTAATACCACTTTACAATGCCTTGGTAAGGCCACACTTGGAATACTGCATCCAGTTTTGGTCACCACGATGTAAAAAAGATGTTGAGACTCTAGAAAGAGTACAGAGAAGAGCAACAAAGATGATTAGGGGACTGGAGGCTAAAGCATATAAGGAAAGGCTGCTGGAATTGGGTATGTCTAATTTAATTAGACAAGAAGGACGAGGGGGGACATGATAGCAGTATTCCAATATCTCAAGGGCTGCCACAAAGAAGAGGGAGTCAAGCTATTTTCCAAGGTGCCTGAAGGCAGGACAAGAAGCAACGGATAGAAACTAATGAAGGAGAGAAGCAACCTAGAACTAAGGAGAAACTTCCTGACAGAACAATTAACCAGTGGAATAACCTGCCTCCAGAAGCGGTGAATGCTCCAACACTGAAAGTTTTTAAGAAGAGATTGGATAGCCATTTGTCTGAAATGGTATAGGGTTTCCTGTCTGAGCAGGGGGTTGGACTAGATGACCTCCAAGGTCCCTTCCAACTTTATTATTATTATTATTATTATTATTATTATTATTATTATTATTATTATTATTATTATTATTATTATTATTATTATTATTATTATTATTATGGTTACCTATGTTCCAAGGTAAGGTAGTGAAGAGAATTTGTTGGGAAATTAATAGCAGTGGTATACCAAATCTACTATAGAGGTTTTTCAGCAAACGATTACATACTTTGAATCAGAGCCTCATCTATGACTTCTTTCCATTCACCTTAACCCTAACCCTGGACAAATTCCTGCAATTTTCTTGGCAAGGTTTTTCAGAAGTGGTTTGCCATTGCCTTCTTCCTAGGGCTGAAAGTGACTCGCCCAGAATCACCCATCTGGTTTTGTGCCTAAAGCAGTTCTAGAACTTACAATGTCACAGATAATTCCCTGATGCCTTAACTATGACACCAAACTGATTAGTCATCTACAAATAACTATTAAAAGGACTCCTATGACATAAGGAAATTGCTTGTGTAACTGATTACTTTGTCTATTTGCTTTCTACTTTGTATTCTTTATCTCCTGTGATTAAAATAATTTACCTCCATGTCAATTCATGCTGTACTGCTGGTTCCTGGGCTCTGTAGGGAGACAGCCACAGTTCCTTGGTTGACTCATGATGTGGATTCTCAAAATATGCCTTCCATCAGGTG
>NW_015396689.1:5352-8007 GCF_001527695.2 Protobothrops mucrosquamatus
GAAAGAAAACGGCGAGCGGCCCGCGGCTGTCTTCTCCCCCTCCCGGAAAACTCACCAGGGAGGGGGCAGATCCTCCAGCTCCTCGGGGGTCTCTCCTCTGGCTCCTTCGGGGGTCTCCGAAGCCCCCCCTCTACCCTTCTTCCACTCCATTTGTGTGGAGCTAAAGGGCAGCGTCCACCATCTTGCAGACATGCGCAGTAATTATGATAACTAGCTTTTATTAATTGGCTGATGTATGATATGTCTCAGGGATTTTTTAAAAATATGTACCTTAGTGGCAGATGTTGATATTATTTTGAAACTTTTGAGAAGAATCATAAAATATGTTCAAATCATTGTCTTGTTCCATGAAAAAAGCAAATAAAACTATCTCAAATGTATTACTTCTATTCAGTGTAGGTAGTGATGCTAAGACCATTCCTGTTAGACTTTATTGCAATTTCATGAAGTGCTGCATATCATTTTAAAAAAGCATAATAAATTGCTACTGATGGTATTGTGTGTGCATATATGTATGCACATATATATGTATGTGTGTGTATGTATGTATGTATAGAATATATATATATATATATATATATATATATATATATATATATATATATATATATATATATATATATATATATATATATATATATATATATATATATATAAAATATATATATATATATATATATATATATATATATATATATATATATATATATATATATATATATATATATATATATATATATATATATATATATATAATCTGTATCTGTATTTATAGGTTTTTCCACTTCATTTAAGTCTAGTAAATGAGTAATACACCTGGAAATACTTGTATTTTAATGGCATGTTATTAACACATTTTCCTCATATGTTCTGGATTTTGTATGATTGATGACTTTGAAGATTGTGGCATGGAATTTATTGTAGACTAAATGCTTTTAAACCATTTGCTTCCAATCTGTGTGAAAAGAGCTTTATGTTTGGAGGATAGGTTTAATCCTTCTGAGGTAAAGACTTTCACAATTCTTGGGGCTTTGCCTATAGTAGTATAAAATGTTATTATTAAGGCAGAAAGGTTTATTTTCCTAAAAAAACCCTTATCTGTAAAAATAGGTTCTTATCATGGTCTTCTCAGAGGCTGGTTCGGAGGAGGAGGAGTTGGGGACAGGGAAGGCATGCCAGGGGCTGAAGACAATGATGTCCTGGGCCCTTCAGGCATTGAGGGAAGTGGTTGACCAGATGGAGAGCTGCCTGCTTGCACAGACACAGGAGAGGATCAGCTACTGACCCGCAGCGGTGCTGATAGGCAGCCAATCTCTTCTGATGAGGAACAGCTGCCTGCTCCACTCCATCCAAAGGCAAGGAGAGTGGAGCATAGGCAAGCCTAGAGAAGGGCTACAAGACTACTCAAGAGGAGGTCACCCCACCCCTCCTCACAAGGAACACCTGTAGGGGAGTAAATTAAGGAGAATCCATGGGGAGTTAGTCTTTGCTTTGGCTTACACTCCTGGGGCTTTTACTTGTGCCTCTTGCTATTTGCCTTGTCTTGCTTGGAAGAGTGCTCTTCGCATTTTGTTTTGGACCTCACCAATTCTCTGGTGGCTACATCTGGCCTTTGCTTCACTGGGGCTTTGGAAGTGCTTCTTTTCTGGGACCTGTTTCTTGTCCTTGTATAGTGCCTGGACCCTGCCTGGTGGATTGGACTTGGAACCCTAGACTTGCCTTGTGTGGGCTTTCTTTGTACTATAGGGGCTATTGTTTGGGGGACTGAGGATGGAGCCTTACTGGTTGTTAGAGGGCCATTGGCTGAAACATTGTTTAAGAGAAATAAAGAACTCTAGAGGCCTGCCTTGCCTTGGCTACCTGGGTCATAACAGTTCTGTTTACCACAATAGACATCTCTTTTTCTCATGTATATTTTGAACAATATTTAATAAACAATACAATAATAGCAAATAAAAAATATAATTTCTCACAGCCTTTTGTATATTTTCTATATTTTCTTGAAGGTTTTTAAAACATTGAGGAAGCAGTCCTCCTAATCTAATCATTTAATACTTATAAATTTCAATAATATTTCTGGGATATATAGGACAACTTCTTATATCAAGGAAACAATTCACCTGTGTTTCCCTTGGGTTGTGAGAGAGATACTGGATAGGTTCTTCATATTTCAAAACATTGGGAGCAGAAAGAAGACAACTAATGACTCCATTAATTTGCTGGTTTTGTAGCAGAGCTCCAGTACTGCAGAATATCAGAGGATGTGACCAAAGATTCCAGACATTATGATGTCAGCATTGGGTTGTGTAATTCCAGGGACCTCAGCTAAATGGAATAGAGCCCAAACAGCTGACAGTGTAAATGTGGAATCTAGATTGGTGTCATGAATCAGACCATGGTAACAAAGAAGTAATAGGGAGCTCAGGCATGGAAAAAGCATAGCTCATTAAGTAAAGTAGCTGGCAGTAGACAGCAACAGTAAAAGGCAGTTAGGGCAGAAGCTGTCCAGCAGGAGACAGTCAAGTTCACTGCAGCTGGAGAAGCAGTAAGTGGTACCGAACGAATCCCAACCAGCCCAAACCCAGTTTGCCAACAGCCTCACTACTAGGCCATCCAGATCTGTTAACATCACGGGATGAGATTCATCCCTGCACA
>NW_015396690.1:0-3054 GCF_001527695.2 Protobothrops mucrosquamatus
GACGTTGTAATATGCTGCACCTTTACCCTACCAGAAATGTTACTTTCTAGTGGTGTATTTCTGCCTTATGCCTCAGAATTAATTATGATGTAGAATACATTTATCTTTTATTTGTACAAAAATAAAAGATTTTCATGACTTTCCTATAGTCATGAAAATTTAAAACTAGAATGCAATTTAGGATTCTTATTTCACACCAAAGAAAGAGATCGAAAAAAGGATGGCCAATGAAGAAATAGCAGCTGTAAGGTAAATAGCAAATTGAATAGAAGGAGTAAAAGAGAAAGTTGTAATTTGAATCCCAGTAAAATGTATTTAATTGTGGCCAATTGCCAATGAATAAAAAGAATATACAATCAATGACCAAATATAACAAAGACTATGTTACAGTTATTTAAAATCTAGAAATTTAAATCTAGAGAAAGGAAAAGTTGAATGAAATTCAGTAGAACAATGAGATAGAAATTGAATTAAATAAAAATACAATACAATAAAAGAAAAACGGATGTCATAATGTCATCACTCCAAATTTGGCATAAATTATGCCTTTTTATGGAAACTGCTGTAGATAGAAACGTAGGAACGGTACTAGTGATACAAAAAGAATCCCACAACAATCTGATATGAAGAGAAAAACATTAATTTACAAAGTTTGTGAACAAAATGTGGCATGTATTAAAAATAATAATAAAATATTATGAAATACAAAAAGAAACACTGGAAGTAAAATAAATAACAGAGCTTAGAATAAAATACAGAATGTGAAAAGAGATTTTAATAAATTAAAATAGAGTGATAGAAATAATAGATGGGAAAAGCAGCAGATTCCAGAGAGTGGGAGGTTGGAGATACTTCCAATGTTGTAATCTACCGAATCCCCTGCATGGATTGCCCCTGTGATTATGTAGAACAGATGGGGAAGAAGCTAACCACTAGATTGCAAGAACATAAGCGAGGAGTCAGACAAGGAGACCTGAACTGATTGGTGGCCTGACACTGCAGTGAACAAGGACACACTTTTAACTTTGCAGCTACTAAAATTGTTGGATGAACAGGCACAAAAACAGCCAGGGAAGTGATTGAAACCTGGGAAACAGGCCCCTCATCAGTCAACAGGAGTACTGATTTACCATCAGCCTATGAAGTACTTAGAAAGTGAGGGCTGGGCAGCACAAGCAAACGACAGCTAATAATAATCAACATGTACAAAGCCACTTACAACAGGCACTATAAATGCCACACACAGAACAGCACACACTCTGCTAGAGAGACGTCCCTCCAGCACGAGTCTGAAAGCTCGGAAGACTAAAATCTCATGGTCCTGGTGACCGACCCAGATTTGATCCTGCAACATTATCCTGGGACACGTCTATTCTCCTTCATTCGTGAAATTCAAGATACTCTCAGGATTAGGAACTAAAGTAAGAAAGCAGAAAAGGTACTATTCAGAAATTAATAGCTAGAAGAAAAACTATAAAGGCTACAAGATCAATAAACATAGCAATAACAAAATCAAAAATCTAGGCTGTTTTATTAAAAGCAAATAAGGTCTAATTTCATAATGAATATCAGATCCAGGATAAAAGATGTGATGATTATTACCACAAACATCTATAAACTATTAGAATTTCAATATGCAAAGGTAGCCAAGTGTCTGTGAGTGGGGAAGTCATGCTTAAAAAGAAAATGAAAGTTGACAGCTTCAAAAGAACAGCAGTAAAAAGGAGCACCTAAAAACAGATGGCCTGTAAAAAGAGGCAACAAATCAATCGAAATCAGAACGAGAATCAGTTTAGGAATGACAACAATTTTTAAAAGATTATCAGAAAACAAAAGAAGTCAGCAGAAATCGAAAGAGAGACTAAACAGCTAATGCAATATTGTTTACATAAAAATGACAAAAATGATGGTTTAATCAATAGTAAGATGCTCAGATAGGTATTTACTATGAATAGAAACATGGATAACTCTGAAGTAAATCCTACCGAATTCAATGGTTAGTGCATATAAATTACAATACTTGCCACAGAGAAGAATCTAACAGATCATTATATGCTTCAAATTATCCAGAAAGCTATTCTCTTTCCTCTGTTACTTAACGTTACATGAAACAACTGGGCAAGGTCATTCATTTATATCATCAGTGGTGGAATTCAGCTGGTTCGTACCACTTCGGCAGAACCAGTAGCTAATTTTTTGTTGCCCAGGCCCAGAATAGACTTCTGGTAGTGGCATTCACACAGAGAACCGGTTGTTCACATATTTGAATCCCACCACTAGATATCATCCATATCCTAATGATCCCTGGTTAAATATTGTCAGAAATAAGTCTTCATCCTGGTTCATCCAAGCCGGGAATATTATCATTATTATTAAATAAGCAACATGGCGACTGCTTTGGGAAGATGGTTATAGTTTATTGCAGAAGCAGAAAGTTGGCTCTTCAGGAAAGAGCAGAGAAGAAAGAGGCTGAGCACATGGCCAGTAGTTTTTTTTATACCCCTCCCTAGCTTCCTGTTTGGAAGTCTTCCTGTTCCTGTGGCATGAACTTTGAGGCTATTTCCTGTGTCACATATTCTGACCTGAGCCCAGGTGTGCCTCTCTGGTATACTTGATGGTAATGGTTAGTCCCATTATGTCCCAAAAGTAAGTCTCCTGTTTCCCTGGTGATGGGGCTAATGACTCTTAAGAGCTTCTTTTGTCTTGAGATCCCTGGCTCCAAACTTCCTGATGGTTCTACATCTGCATTTGTATAGGCCTAGCTACTGGTTTGGGCAAAGAGATGAGGCAAGGTTTGGTTTCTGCTTTTCAAAAAATGCTTTTAAAAATCCTTTTGGTGAAAAATATTTTTTCCTTTTTTAATATTTCCTTCTCTGGGGCTTTGACTTCCCACAATCCCCGCTTTGTGCCTTTGGTGTGAGAATGTCACACCAAAATGGCACAACATTAAAATTGATCTGGTCAGGGAAACTTGTGGTAAACACGCTTTAAACTGTTATGCAAAAACATAAGACGCTAATAGAGGCAGCAGAAAAAGATCCCTGCTCCCAAAAG
>NW_015396690.1:6632-8004 GCF_001527695.2 Protobothrops mucrosquamatus
CAAAGCAGCCCTTGAGCTCAAACCCAAAACTCCCTTTACTACCCTGACTCAAATGGGCAAGGCCTGGGAAACCCATCTACAGACACAAGGGGTCTGCTGCCGGCAAGATGGGGCTTACCAGTCTCAGTCCATTGGAGAGGTTAGCCTGGAGTCCCATTCTGGAGTGCCAAATTGTCAGAAGTAAGTCTTCATCCTGGTTTATCCAAGCCGGGAATATTATCATTATTATTAAATAAGCAACATGGTGACTGCTTTGGGAAGATGGTTATAGTTTATTGCAGAAGCAGAAAGTTGGCTCTTCAGGAAAGAGCAGAGAAGAAAGAGGCTGAGCACATGGCCAGTAGCTTTTTTTATACCCCTCCCTAGCTTCCTGTTTGGAAGTCTTCCTGTTCCTGTGGCATGAACTTTGAGGCTATTTCCTGTGTCACATATTCTGACCTGAGCCCAGGTGTGCCTCTCTGGTATACTTGATGGTAATGGTTAGTCCCATTATGTCCCAAAAGTAAGTCTCCTGTTTCCCTGGTGATGGGGCTAATGACTCTTAAGAGCTTCTTTTGTCTTGAGATCCCTGGCTCCAAACTTCCTGATGGTTCTACATCTGCATTTGTATAGGCCTAGCTACTGGTTTGGGCAAAGAGATGAGGCAAGGTTTGGTTTCTGCTTTTCAAAAAATGCTTTTAAAAATCCTTTTGGTGAAAAATATTTTTTCCTTTTTTAATATTTCCTTCTCTGGGGCTTTGACTTCCCACAATATTTATGCTCTAGATCAGAGTTCCCCAATGTTCCCAGCTTTGCAGACTAGTGGGGGGGGGAGAGAGGATGGTTCTGCAGAAGTGGCCAGCAAGCACGCACACAGTTCTATTTCCACAAGTGGCGTGTACATGTGCCTACCGCTCACACAAATGGCACGCGTGTGCACGTGCGCAAGTGAGGATGCCCGTGTGCACAAACCTTGCTAGTCATTTCTGTGGCCCGGTTGCAATCCCATCACGGCCCACTAGTAGGCCGCAGCCCACAAGTTGGGGACCCCTGCTCCAGACTGACCAAATGATGGTGTCAGGGTCCTTTTCCCAGTGTCTGGAGGCTGTGAAGGTCTGGATGGGCTTTGGGTTTTGGGATTTCCTGAGTCTGGGGATACTCCACCTTTGGCCCTGGATGGGATAATACTTCTCCAAGTAGAAATGGTGCACAATTTGGAAATTCTCTATATGGTGGGTCAATAAAATACCTCTGCTATAAGCTAAAGTTAGATACAGTATAAGTTCTGAGTACAATTCAAAGTGCTGCATATTATCTATAAAATCCTATAAAGATTCCTGAATGAGAAACCCATTGACTGACCTTGGTTTCTTTGATTGTTCTTGTTATTTTT
>NW_015396691.1:0-2336 GCF_001527695.2 Protobothrops mucrosquamatus
ACATACATTCCAGGCATTTTTCCCACCCCTATTTTGGGGTCATGGTTCACATCTTCCAATTAACTTGGAAGATGTGATTTACTTCCGGTTTCTTTTTCCCGGGCTTTCCTTATTCTCCTCCCCTTTCACTGTTGCCTGATTTAACTATAAAAATACCAGACAGTTCTGCATATTGTCAAAGCAAGAATATACAGTATTTTGCAGTGTTGACATCTGTAGTGTTTGCTAATTGCGGTCTCTATAACGGGTCCCCAACCTGTGGGCTGCGTCCCACCAGCACTAGCGCCACCCCGAGCATTCCACTGATACTAGTGCCCCCCACCCCCGAGTGTCCTACCAGGACTAACACCACCCCAAGCATCCCACTGGCGCTAGCGCCACCCCACCCCCAAGCATCCCACTGACACTAGTGCCACCCATAGCATTGTGCGGGTGCTAGCACCATCCCATTTGCAGTGCATGCGGTCGTGTGCGGCCATTTGCGTCTGCACTTATGCGCAGCCCATTTATGGGCACATGCATGGAGTCATTTTTGCACGTGCGCACCTGCCTTCCTTTCTGGGCTGCCAAAACAAAAAAATGTTGGAGACCTCTGCTCTGTAAGAGGCTATATTAATTTCTTTTTAAAAAATCTTTATTCATCCTGCTATGCTAATCAGTTGATACATTTCCAAGTCCCTCTCCTGGTGCAGTTGTACAAAGCCAGTGGTTTCTTTCTCTGGCTTTTTATATTTGGTGTGATTATACAATCTGCAGTAAAGGAGCTTGATTCATTTTCCTGGCAGACGAAGAAAATAATAATGAGCCATTTGAAATGTTGCCGTTCTTTGAGACAAGCTAATCTAAATGATAATTAATCTTATTTTGTTTTTTTTTTTTTTTAATAAGGAAGCAGAGGCCGAATACCAATTTCCGTTCCTTGAATGGGGTCCCTGCTTTGTATTATCAGGCAAATGGTAATTGTGTGTGTTTGTGTAGGATTTCCTTTCTAAACAAATACAGCTGAAATGCTGGTTAAAGCTCAGCCTGTTTTGTAGGGTGAACCCTGGCTACTACTGTAGAAGTGAAGTCCGTTGACTTTAGAAATGTTTATTCCTGGATACTGTGTGTTTAAAAGATCAGAAGTAGTTTTTTTTTTTTTTTAAAAAAAAAATGAAGTCGATTCTTGAGGAGTTTATAAGAAATGACCATGTAGATTTCTTGCCAATGATAACCTAAATTGTTTGCCACTGATTTCTTTTTTTTTTTTTTTTTGAAACAAATTTTATTAGGTTTTTTAATTATTGAAACAAAGTACTCAAGACACACCATGGTGTTAGGGTAGTCAAACATCCAAAAACAAAACATATATAGATAGTTCAATCAATACATCAAATGTTCCCTCTCTTTGTCCCTCAAGTAGCATAGTATATTTAAAATAATCCAGTTCTAGCTTAAATTTATTGTGTTAAATTAAATTTAGTGTTAGACCTGTTTTAAAGCTTTATAAATTTACGGTACAGTAATCAAATTAACTTTAAATAAAAAGATTATCAATTCAGGTATCCCTTCCAAATATATTCTAGTTCCTTAATTTTATCATAAATCTTATTTATTTCTTCTTCCACTAATATCCCTTATTTAAAATAAACTATCAATCTCTACACATATCTAATCCATCAGTTAATCAATCTCTTTAAGCTGACAAAATAATATCAGACTTTAAATCATTTCAATCCATTAGACAGAATTCAAATTTCAACCAATTAATTATCATAACTAATAACATCCGTGTCATCAAACAAAACACATCATCTTATTAAATTAACTCAAATAGTTATTAATCCAGTGCCGCTGATTTCTTCATGAACTTCTTTCGATGGCTTTTTGGTACTAACCAGGTTCATCCTTGCTTAATTTTTAAAAATCCTCAAGTGACGGCTAGATGCTAGGCGCAAGGAGTTTAAAATGGACTCAGATACACATGGGATAGTCCTACTCCATTTCATTACAAGTTTCTTTCTTTTGGAAGTTTGCACTCCATGATTAAATTTATATTTGGAGCGCTAGCTCCTATAGATAGAATCAGCCCATGAGCAGGATGCAATTACGCCTCTGTGTTGCTTCAGGTTTACACACCGTGGGTCCAAATTTAAAGTTCCCTGTGGAAAAGACCTTAAATAGGGCATTGCGTCTTAAATGCATACTACAACTGTATTGCTGGCCAAATTATATCCGTTGGGGGTTACCGTGGATTGCTTCTCTGTTGCTGGGACAGAAATGTAGAACAATTTCAACACAAAGCATTGTGTGTTTAACAATGTCCCAGCTAATTATCTGAGAGTTTCTCAACTTAT
>NW_015396691.1:4480-8001 GCF_001527695.2 Protobothrops mucrosquamatus
TGGGTGTGGCTGTGGTGGTAACAGCAAACTGGGTGGGACTAAAAAGTTCAATCAATCAATTCCAACTTTGCGAGATCTTTTTTTTTCCCGCGAGAAGTTGAAAATGATTGATTGATTGAACCTTTTTTTTTTGCACATGGCGGCAGAGTCCTAAAGCGAATAAAACCCAACTGAAGGCCTAGGACTGGGGCAATGGCGCACGTGCCCACAGAGAGGGCTCTGCATGCCACCTGTGGCACGCGTGCCATAGATTCACCACCACGGGTATAGGGTTTCCTGCCTGAGCAGGGGTTTGGATTAGATGACCTCCAAGGTCCCTTCCTACTCTGTTATTCTATTCTAGTCTAATATTGAATCTGGAAAATTCTTAAAAGAGTAGCAAATAAAGTATGCTAATAGCTGAAAGTGAACCGTTAATGAAATCATCAGTTTTACTAGTGTCTTAACCAAGAATGGATGGGGAGCAATCGGACAAAAACCAGGAGTGTCATTCAGACTGGAAAGTTGAAAAAAAAAATCAGAAGAAATTCCTGGAAAATCACTTTGGGACTTTTGCCAAAAAGCCTACACAGGTTTCGCCTTTAGACGCTGAGCTTACCTTGAAGAAATGTTTACCCTTTTAACTAGAAATGGCCCACCGTTTGCTAGACTATTTCTAATTCTTCCATATCTTCTGTCAGCTTCATTTTTGTTGTTATTCAGGATAGTAGCGGTTGTAAAACCTGAGGCCAAAACAGGGCACATTTTTGAATCCTAAGTATAATAGAGGTTCTAATAGATTATATGCAGTGATAATGGTAGATATGTTTTCTGCAAAAACAACACTCCCCTTATTTGTTTCCTCAGGGGGAAAAATGTTTTCAATAGCTCTTTATTTTCTCGACTCGTACTCATTATCAAAAGTTATTTATTCTTTCTGCCTTGCCGTGTGAGCTGGTGATAGGACTATTTATATCGAACACTTTTACTTTTATTCAAATTGATTGCAGAGCCTTCCTCACTGTCTCACTTTCTTTTATTATAATAGAATATTTGCAAATCAATGGAAGCCGTTAAATGAAATGGCCGTATCCCTAGAGGACATTTAGAGATCGTGGAAAATATAGTTATTCAGAGGGATTTATTCGTCTTTGCCACATTGCTAACATTTGCTGTCTTTGCTGGAGTGTTTGGAGGCACAGATTGAAAACTCCCCCCCCCCCGGAATAGAAAAATCACACAGTGAAATTAGATACCGTAGGTTTCATATGATACATTAAAAAAAATTCCTAAAATTAGGACCTTGCAAAATATACGAAGGCAATTTGGAAATAAATTTCCGTTTCGTTATCAATGACAGACACTCGTAGATACAGAACTTTTATTATACACAGTAGAAAACTACAACATTACATTATTTTTTGACATAATCGGCATTCAAATTGAGGCACTTGTCATAATGTCTTATAAGGTTTGAAATTCCTTAGTAGGAGTCGCTCGGTGCCAAATCTGGGCTATAAGGTGATCAAAAACATCCCAACTGAACTGCTTCAAAGGTTCTTGGTGTGTCTAGCATTGTGTGGGTGAGCATTAAAGTGAACCAACACCACACCGGAAGTGATGCCATAGAAAATCCCACCAAATGTGAAGATGCCAAAGGAGTACTGCTAGTGAAGTTCACAGGGCGTGGTTTGACCATCAATTCAGAAGTCTACTGTGAAATGTTATGAAAACTCAGACGAACCATCCATAACAAGTGTCGGGGCCTGCTGACTTCCAGTGTGGTGTTGATTCACGACAATGCTCGCCCGCACAATTCTAGACGCACCCAAGAACTTTTGAAGCCGTTCCGTTGGGATGTTTTTGATCACCTCCCTCTTATAGCCCAGATTTGGCGCCGAGAGGCTACTACTACTAAGGAATTTCAAACCTTGTAAGATGTTGTGACAAGTGCCTCAATTTGAACGGTGATGATGTCGAAAAGTAATGTAATGTTGCAGTTTTCTAATGCGTATAATAAAAGTTCTGTATCTGTGAGTGTCTGTCATTGATAACCAAACGGAGGTTTATTTCTGAATTGCCCTCGTATTAAGGTAGAGGAATAAGTGGGGTGTTCCAATGACCTTGGGGACTTAATTTCTGGTGATCATCGATCAACAGACTATGACCTAGCCATCTTAATGCAACTTCCTAGCAAATGCACGGTTCCTATAATCTTGCCTTGCTGAGAGAACAAACCCTGATTTTTGGCTGGAATGAAGTAGTAGACCAAGAAGTGATGTAGCCATAAAACAGCATTTATTTTCCACATGAAGGGGGTCTCATACGTATCACATCAAGAAAGGGCCATAAGTTTTATTTGCTAGACTTGCTCACTATTTTGAGTTCCCCACAGACAATTTTGTTTATGAAATCCAGACAGTCTGACAGAAAGTTGAACAATATCTTCCTTCTGACCATTGATGAGTGACATTCTGACAGATATTTAATTGATTAATAAGGCAATGCTATCACATCTCGGAGAATGTGTTTGGAGTCAAGAGTCCATTTTTCTGGAACCCATTGGTTTCTTCTTTTTTATTTTTTATTTTTCAGCTGAACTTCGACCCCAACAGAGCCCCAAATTGACATTGCTAGGTGAAAAAATTGTTAACTGAGTTTTGTCCCATTTTAAGACTTTGTTTGCCTCTTTTGTTGAGTGAATCACTGCAGTTGTTCAATTAGTAACACGGAGGTTAAGTAAATCTGGTTTACTCATTGGCTTTGCTTATCAGAAGGTCGCAAAAGGAGATCACACAACTGCGGGACACTGCAACCATCATAAATATGAGTCAGTTGCCTAGTGTCCAAATTTAAATCACGTGACCCATGGGGATGCTGCAACTGTCACAAGTGTGAAAAATGGCCATAACTCACTTTTTTTCAGCGCTGTTGTAACTTCAAACGGTCAATAAGCAAACTGTTGTAAATGGAGGATTATGTGTATTCTTTACAACTTTGGGTTGAAGCATTAAGTGGAACAGAATGTTAATTAAAAATGTGGCGAGCTTCTAATTGGGAGGGGGGGAAGGTCTTGGCCTCCTGAGTTTTCGATGGGAGGCAAACGACGTCTGCTCAGACCTTGGAGGTTTAGATAAATACGTCATAGGAAATACTGACATGTCTTGGGGGAAGGCACAGTAACCCAAAGCACGTGCGTTGAGTGGCGTTCAGGAAATCAGTGACGTGCATTTCTGCATTATTGGGAGCCATTAAATGTTACCCATGTAAGAATAACGGAAGCGGGGTTAGGCTGTACAGAGAATAATTTGACTCCACATGTGATTGGTTATTAGGTTGTTATTTGTTTAAAGCATTCTGGTTTGGGTCTTCCAGTCCTTCCTTCCTTCCTTCCTTCCTTCCTTCCTTCCTTCCTTCCTTCCTTCCTTCCTTCCTTCCTTCCTTCCTTCCTTCCTTTCCTTCCTTCCTTCCTTCCTTCCTTCCTTCCTTCCTTCCTTCCTCCCTCCCTTCCTTCGTCCCTCCCTCCCTCCCTCCCTTCCTTC
>NW_015396692.1:0-2561 GCF_001527695.2 Protobothrops mucrosquamatus
ATCCATCCATCTTTTGGAATTGAACTATTGTGAGAAAATTATTTAAGGATTTTGCTTTGCTGATTGGATGATACTCAGTAGAACCTCAAAATAGCCAGCCAGCCAGCCAGCCAGCCAGCCAGCCAGCCAGCCAGCCAGCCAGCCAGCCAGACAGACAGACAGACAGACAGACAGACAGACAGACAGACAGACAGACCATCCATCCATCCATCGATCCATCCATCGATCCATCCATCCATCCATCCATCTTTTGGAATTGAACTATTGTGATAAAATGATTTAGGGATTTTGCTTTGCTGATTGGATCGTGCAGAGTAGAACTTCAAAATATACTATTTCACTTTGCAGGTGGGTTTGCAACTGGACGCCACAGAAATAAAACAGAAGGAAGCGATTTTGTCAAGCTGAAGTTTGTGGATGCTCCAGATGATAAATATCTCACTTGCTTTGTACCTGCCCAGAGAAGTGAGCACTGCACCACGACTTGAGTGGTTTTCGTCATCATCTTCAATCAAGGAATAATCACCCATTTCATTATGACTGGCAAGCAGAGGGAAAGAAAAACGTTCCCTGCAGAAGCTTTTTGTGCAAAGAAGGAGAAAGGCTTTTACTAAAAAAAACCAGTGTCCCACCAAGCCTCCTCCCCTCCCCACCCCGGGGTTCCCTTCCCCAAACTTTACTTCTTCATCTTCCAGTTGGCAAATAAATCCATCGCCAAACACGAAAAGGAAGCCAAAGAGAACAGAAGCAGCTCTTTTCTCCCCGGATTCGCTTCAAACCCAAGTTGCAAGCAAAAAATCATTAGAATATTTATTCTTCTTCAAAATGAAGGGCGGGGGGAAAATCCACCACAAACTTGGGAGGGGGATTGTCTCCCTCCCCAACTTTCTCTTTCCTCCAGAGAAGGAAAAAAACAGCAAATAGCAAACCAGACCAGCCACACGCCACACCAAGATAAACAGATTTCTAAAGCCTCCTTCTTTTCACATGCAGGGACATTTTTTCTCTCTCCCTTTCTAATCAAAGGGATCCTTCAATCCCAGCTCACCTTCTCATGATGCACCATGGGTGGAGGGAGGGTGAGGAGAGAGCCACATAGCTTATGTTGCCTGCTTCTTTTTCTTAATAATAATAATAATAATAATAATAATAATAATAATAATAATAATAATAATAATAATAATAATAATAATAATAATAATAATAATAATAAAGTTGGAAGGGACCTTGGAGGTCTTCTAGTCCAACCCCCTGCTCAGGCAGGAAACCCTACACCATTTCAGACAAATGGCTGTCCAGTCTCTTCTTAAAAGCTTCCAGTGTTGGAGCATTCACAGCTTCTGGAGGCAGGTTGTTCCACCGGTTAATTGTTCTCACTGTCAGGAAGTTTCTCCTTAGTTCTAGGTTGCTTCTCTCCTTGATTAGTTTCCATCTGTTGCTTCTTGTCCTGCCTTCAGGCACCTTGGAGAATAGCTTGACTCCCTCTTCTTTGTGGAAGGCCCTGAGATATTGGAACACTGCTATCATGTCCCCCCTTGTCCTTCACCCAATTCCAGCAACCGTTCCTTATATGCTTTAGCCTCCAGTCCCCTAATCATCTTTATTGCTCTTCTCTGTACTCTTTCTAGAGTCTCAACTTCTTTTTTACATCGTGGTGACCAAAACTGGATGCAGTATTCCAAGTGTGGCCTTACCAAGGCCTTGTAAAGTGGTATTAGCACTTCACGTGATCTTGATTCTATCTCTCTGTTAATGCAGCCCAGCACTGTGTTGGCCTTTTTGCCAGCTGTAGCACACTGCTGGCTCATATTTAAGTGATTGTCCACTAGGACTACGAGGTCCCTCTCACAGTTGTTACTATTGAGCAAGGTACCCCCTATACTATACCTGTGCATTTGGTTTTTCTTGCCTAAATGTAGAACCTTACTTTTTTCACCATTGAATTTCATTTTGTTATCTTGACCCTGACCTCCTGGTTTATCCCTGCAGATTCCTGAGGGTCCCTGCTTTGCTTTACCCAAGAGTACAACTCACTTGACTTAATTCTGAGATACCAGTCATATTTGAGCAGAGGAGTAATAAAGAGCTGCTAATTCTCAAGCTTCTGCTCCTTTTTAGTGATGTGTGGATCAAGAAAGTAATGATTAACTGTTGAGACTGATGGACAGAGTGACACAGTCTCTCTTCTGTTCTTGAAAGCAGATAAGATACCTCGACCACCGCATAGGAAGCTAGAAGAAAGGTCATTTAAAAAGGACTTGGAGGGAGAAACTACCTTCACCCCAAAACCCTTTGCATACAGTTCATGCCCCTATGCCAGGAGTAGGCAACCTTGGCTCTTTTATGACTCGTGGACTTCAACTCCCAGAATCCCAGCTCAGGAATTCTGGGAGTTGAAGTCCACGAGTCATAAAAGAGCCAAGGTTGCCTACCCCTGCCCTATGCCTTTGCACAGAGTTTTGTTTATTCGTTTTCCAGTTATTTATTCCGTTTCTGTAGCTGTCCAACTCAATCAAATGACGCTGGGCAGCAGACAAAAAGAGTTTTAGACGAGGTTTACC
>NW_015396692.1:5862-8001 GCF_001527695.2 Protobothrops mucrosquamatus
TTATTATTATTATTATTATTATTATTATTATTATTATTATTATTATTATTATTATTATTATTATTATTATTATTATTATTATTATTATTATTATTATTATTATTATTATTATTAAGGACTATATGTATCAGGACATGCCATTTTTGAATCACCTCCCTGAGACAAACTCACTGTTTTTAAATGGTGAAGGAAACTTACTGGAGGATTCTAAGAAGAGATTGGACTTTCATTTGTAGGGAATGGTATTGGATATAATACAATAACAGAGCTGGAAGGGACCTTGGAGGTCTTCTAGTCCAACCCACTGCTCAGGCAGGAAACCCTATACCATTTCAGACAAATGGTTATCCAGTTTCTTCTTAAAAACTTCCAGTGTTGGAGCATTCACAGCTTCTGGAGGCAGGTTGTTCCACTGGTTAATTGTTCTCACTGTCAGGAAATTTCTCCTTAGTTCCAGGTTGCTTCTCTCCTTGATTAGTTTCCATCCCTTGCTTCTTGTCCTGCCTTCAGGCGCTTTGGAGAATAGCTTGACTCCCTCTTCTTTGTGGCAGCCCCTAAGATATTGGAACACTGTTATCATGTCCCCCCTCGTCCTTCTCTTCATTAAACTAGATATACACAATTTCAGAAATCGCTCTTTATATGTTTTAGCCTCCAGTCCCCTGATCATCTTTGTTGCTCTTCTCTGCACTCTTTCCAGAGTCTCAACATCTTTTTTTACATTGTGGTGACCAAAACTGGACGCACTATTCCAAGTGTGGCCTTACCAAGGCATTGTAAAGTGGTATTAATACTTCACGTGATCTTGATTCTATCCCTCTGTTAATGCAGCCTAGCACTGTGTTGGCTTTTTTGGCAGCTGCAGCACACGGCTGGCTCATATTTAAGTGATTGTCCACTAGGACTCCGAAATCCCTCTCACAGTTACTACTATTGAGCAAGGTACCCCCTATAGTGTACCTGTGCATTTTGTTTTTCAGATCTCTTTCTTGAGTAGGAGGTTGAACTAGACCACCTACAAGATCCCTTCCAACTCTGGTATATTGTTACTGTTATACTTTTTTTTTCAGGTATTTTTAATAGGGACTCAATTTGTATAATTTGCTTGGGAATTTCACTTCAGGATCCAAGTGGTAAGAACTTGACAGATAAACAATCTCTTCACATTTCACATAAATCTTGGGAAAACGTCTTACTTTTCGTGAGAGTATCTTAGGAGGAATCCTCCACCCTCTTATAATGTGAATAATTCTCTAGGGCAATTTGAGTTTCGTTTCCCAAACCCTTCATTAATATTTTAAGGTATACAAAGATCCACTTGCTGTGTTTGGTATTGAGGCATGGGTGGCTATCAGCAAAGAGATGGTTGAGATCTGATCGGCACCGTGTTGTGCATTTCATTCTTATTAAAGCCACACCCCGTGTTGGTGTTCCTGCAAAAATGGTGGGAATTTAATGCACAGCCACACACGTTGCCTTGTAGATTTTGACCCCTCCACCCTCACCCCACCACACCCTCTGGATACTGTTAAGCATTCATCCCTCTTTTCATAATACTGGAACTTCTAATTATGAGGCACCTTGTTTATGCCTTTAAGGTTCACCACTGTGAAGAAAGAAAGAATCTTGAATTACCAATTTCTTCAATCAAAGGAACATCATATATATTGTTGTTGCTGTTGTTGTTAGTTGCGAAGTCGTGTCCGACCCATTGCGACCCCATGGACAACGTTCCTCCAGGCCTTCCTGTCCTCTACCATCTTCTGGAGTCCATTTAAGCTCACGCCTACTGCTTCAGGGACTCCATCCAGCCACCTCATTCTCTGTCGTCCCCTTCTTCTATTGCCCTCCATCTTTCCCAGCATTAGGCTCTTCTTCAGTGAGTCCTTCCTTCTCATTAGGTGGTCAAAGTACTTGAGTTTCAACTTCAGGATCTGGCCTTCTAAAGAGCAATCAGGGTTGATCTCCTCTAGGACTGACCGGTTTGATCACCTTGCAGTCCAGGGGACTCGCAGGAGTCTTCTCCAGCACCATAGTTCAAAGGCCTCAGTTCTTTGGCGCTCAGCCTTTCATATATATATGAAATCCTTCCTGTTCAAAAAGTGAACTAGAGACATCCAGAGGAGTGGGATGGATTCA
>NW_015396693.1:0-1371 GCF_001527695.2 Protobothrops mucrosquamatus
GCAGTCGGCTAGCGGTCCCCCAACCCTCACCCGTGAGTGGCAAGCCCTGTGGGGCTTGACAAAGAAAAGAGAAAGAGAGGAGAGAGGGAAAGAGAAAAAGTGGAAAGAGAAAGAGGAAAGAGAAAGAGGGGAAAGAGAGAGAGAAAGTTAGAGGAAAGAGAGGAAGAGAAGAGAAAGAGGAAAAAAAGAAAAAGAAAAAGAGAAAAGAGAAAAAGAGAAAGGAAAGAAAGAGAGGAAAGAGAAAGAGAAGAAAAGAGGAGAAAGAGAGGAAAGAGAGAAAGTTAGAGGAAATAGAAAGAGGAGAGGAAAGAAAGGAAAGAGGAAAGGAAGAGAAAGAAAGAGAGGAAAGAGAAAGAGAAGAGAGGAAAGAGAAAGAGGGGAAAGAGAGAGAAAGTTAGAGGAAAGAGAGGAAGAGAAGAGAAAGGAAAAAAGAAAAAGAGAAAAGAAAAAGAGGAAAGAGAGAAAGAGAAGAGAAATAGAGGAAAGAGAAAGAGAGGAAAGAGGGAAAGAGAAAGAGGAAAGAAAGAGAGAAAGAAAGGAAAGAGAGAAAGAGGAAAGAGAGGAAAGAGAAGAAAAGAGGAGAAAGAGAGGAAAGAGAGAAAGTTAGATGAAAGAGAAAGAGGAGAGGAAAGAAAGGAAAGAGGAAAGGAAAAGAGAGGAAAGAGAAAGAGAAGAGGGAAAGAGAAAGAGAGAGAGAAAGAGAGAGGAAAGAGAGAAGAGAGGAAAGAAAGAAAAAGAGGAAAGAGAAAGGGAGAGAAAAGAAAGAGAAAGAAAGCAAGAGGGAGAAAAAAGAGAAAAGAAAAAAGATTGAGAAAGAGAAAGGAAAGAGAAAGAGAGAAAGGAAAGAGAAAGAGAAGAGAGGAAAGGGAGAGGAAAGAAAAGAGAAAGAGAGGAAAGAGAAAGAGGAAAGAGAAAGAAAAGGAAAGAGGAAAAAAGGAAAGAGGGAGAGAAAGGAGAGGAAAGAGAAAGGAAAGAGAAAGAAAGCGAGGGGGAGAGGAAAGAGAAAAAGATTGAGAAAAGAGAGGAAAGAGAAGAGAAAGAGGAAAGAGAAATAAAGGAAAGAGAGGAAAGAGAAAGGAAGGAAAGAGGAAAGAGAAGAAAAGAGGAAAGAAAGGAGAAAGAGAGGAAAGAGAAAGTTAGAGGAAAGAGAAAGACGCTGAAAAAAACTGCATTCATAAACGTACCGGTACTTACGGTATTTCCCTACTTCTGGTATCCCTAATGGATTTAAAACAAAAGCGTGGAGCATATACAGCTGCTTTCAAGTTGAAGGTTGTGGAATATGCCAAGCAACATGGAAATAGGGCTGCAGCAAGGCATTTTGGAGAGCCACCAACAGAATGCACAATACGAGAGTGGCGAAAAATGGAA
>NW_015396693.1:6164-7743 GCF_001527695.2 Protobothrops mucrosquamatus
CCGATGCCATGGAGCGCTTTAAAGATAATAATCAGCACCTTGAAGCGCACCCGGAAGGCCACCGGCAGCCAATGCAGCTCGCGCAAAAGCGGCGTGACGTGGGAGCGACGAGTCCCTCCCAACACCGCCCGCGCGGCCGCATTTTGAACTAGCTGGAGCCTCCGGGTGCTCCTCAAGGGAAGCCCCATGTAGAGAGCATCGTGCTTGATTGGTAGAAAATTGGCATAAAGTATGGTGCTTGATTGGTAGAAATATATGGTGCTTGATTGGTAGAAAATTGGCATGAAGTTTCAAGAGATCTTTTTTTCCCACTATTAGCACCTCATGTTTCAGAGCACATTAGCATTTTATGGATCTCTTGATTAATAAGATACTGTATGGAGTTTCCATTATTGCTCAAGTTTCTAGGAATGTTAAAAGGAAGTGAGAAGTTGCAACTACTCCCTTACTGAGCTAAATTTAAAGTAATTAAATAGCCCCAAACTACAGATGTTATAAGTTTGGACTTTGCAGATCTTGTAATAACTATCTACTTCAAAGATAGCGAAGGGAAGCATTTAATATAATATTTCCAAGATTATTTTGTCAATCCTTGGGAATTCTTACTTCTGGGACTATTTTGTGATTGCTCTAATTTAAAGGTAATAACTGAATTACTGAGTCTGTAATCATAGCAAAATCAGGTGTTTAAAAATTCTCTTTGGTCACATTAAGGCATATGCAAACAAAAAAAGGCAGTTTTTATTCTTGTCCCATCACTTGTAATTCCATTTAATTAAATATCCCCTCAATTTGCATGATTCCCATCCTCTGAGCTTCCAAAAATCCTTAAAAATCTGGCTGTTCTCCTAGGCCTTGGGTTGCTGAGCCCCTATAGGTAGGGTTTTTTTTCTGCTTTGTTTGGTCTTGCTCTGTTTTAAATATCTACAGTTGGTTTTCAGCTTTTTTTTTCTTGCTTTTCAATTGTCAGTTGCTCAGAGTCGATTGGAGTTAGGGATATTTAAATAAAATCATTTATTCTCCAAGGATTTTTTTTTCTGTTTTCCTGGGTAATTTATTTCATTGCTTTTTTTTAAAGAAGAGCTGGGTTGGTTGGCAGCCTCCTTGGAACTAATGTCAAAATTTCTGTTCGCATTTCTCTGTATTTCTGTGCAGTGATGGATGTGCAAGCATTTGAGCGGTTACTCGGGCCCTGCATGGACATTATGAAGAGGAATATAACTCATTATGAAGAGCAGCTGGTGGCATTGTTTGGTTCAAGCATGGACCTGATCAATCCAGGCAATTAGGAGGAGAGTGCATCAATGCCTTCTCAGTTCAAGACGTAGAAAAGTCTCCTATTAGTAACAGCGCAGCACCACACAAATGAAAAAAGGACATTACGGGACAGTGGCTGTTGGTGTCTTCTTGGGCATTTTTTTTAGAAACCTACGCAGGTCTCAGCATAGCTGGAGGGTTCAGGGCTCACTCCAGGCCTCCGCTTTGCTGCTGAAATTTTGTTATTAGACCTAGCCCTACTGCTGAGTCTCTTAATCCTCTTTTCACATTGCTTGGTTCAGAATGGCATATGTTTCTCCCA
>NW_015396693.1:11513-14162 GCF_001527695.2 Protobothrops mucrosquamatus
CTTGCCTGTCTCCAGCCATCTGGCGCTTCCTGAGCCTCAGGCCACCTTCTTCTGCTTGGTTGAGTGACAGACTGAGTTGTAGAATTCCAAGAGGAGCCTTGCAGAGGTCCTGGGCCTCTCCAGGGTTATGAAGTGTCCACATTTCTCCAGCCGATGCACTTGGGAATTAGGAATGGCATCCGCCAAAATTTCTGCACCCAAAGAATCAAAAACCTACACAAAAGGAAACAAGGAATTTCTTCCCGTCACAACTGAAATATTTATGTTGGAAAAAAACCAACATCCTGACTTGGGCGTGCCACCTTACATTTACTCTTGGAACAACATTCAGTATACAAGCCTTTCATAGTAACTGATGTTTTACATAGCATCTATGCCATTCTCAGATATTCAGGTTGTAATGGCGTGGATTGTATAGCCAGGTTACATGTTGAGTTCTATTAAGATATAAAGAAGGGTCCTTGGTGCTTTCTGAGGTTGGTTGTTTTCTTGCAGACTATTTCATTATCTAAACATCAGCGCTAGCGCTAGCACTATGACTGTTTTTATTTACTGTTAATAGTTCAACCTCTTGACCACTAAGATCCATCAGGATATTCTCTGTCATTATTTCTATGATTTCATTTCCTTTGTTTGGATTTGCTTTATTGATTTTATTGGATTTACTTTTATGATAATGAAATTGATTGATCCATCCATCCATTCATTCAGTCAGTTTCTACGCCGCCCAACTCAACCAAGTGACTTTGGGCGGCTTATAAGAAGTTTATGAAAACTTTTATTAAAAAGTGTAAGTGAGAATATAGCAAAGTGGAAGGAAAAATGTCTGTGTCACATTTCTCCCAATTCTGAATTTAAAATAAAGTAGCACTGCCTTTCATCCTGCCTGCAGGTGCTGCTTAACACTTCAGAATAAACCTTTGCTCTGCCCTCTTTCAGAGGGCCTTGCTCAACGCGCTGGGCAAAGTCCCCAGGCTGGTAAACCTGGTTCAATCTTCCTCCTCTAGAAATGTAGGCAAAAATTTCAAGCTGTTCCTTGAACTGCAGAATGTCACCTTCAGAATAAGAACTGACACTTATTTTCAAGTGAAGCGTTTCCATCAGGAACAACGAAACTCAGCAAATAAAAAACCACAGCAGTACAATTACCATTGCAGGGATGGTTCTCCTGTCTGATTCTAAAATCACACACAGTGTGCCCAAAACCCCAGATACACATGAATCCCTTACCTTGTCCTCCTTTCCCCAAATGATCTGGGTGGGAGCTTTGATTTTCCTCATGTTCTCATGGAGGCTGTACTTCGATTCAGTGCTGGTGAGGTCCAGAAAACCTTTCGCAATAAAAGGAAGCAGAATTGGTTTGGGTTTTTTTCCCTCATTTTTAATGAGCAGTGACACCTGTCATGAGCTTCCCTTTTTCTGATCTTCAGTTTTTTTATTCTTATGAATAATGGGATTTTATTTATTTATTTAGTGTATGGTGATGTTACATTAGCCAGGAGACTAGAATGCTAATGCAGAGTAGTACAGATAGTCCTCAACGTACAAGTACAATTGAGCCTAAAATTTCTGTTGCTAAGTGAGACATTTGTTAAGTGAGTTTTGCCCCATTTTACAACTTTTCTTGCCATAGTTGTTAAGCGAGTCGCCGGGGTCTTAAGTTAGTAACATGGTTGTTAAGTGAATTTGGCTTCCCCATTGACCTTGCTCGCCAGAAGGTCTCAAAAGATGATCACATGACCCGAGGACACTGCAACCGTCGTAAATATGAGTAATTGCCAAGCATCTGAGTTGATCACATGATCACGGGGATGCTACAGTGTTTGTAAGTATGAAAAACGATCACATCATTTTTTCCCCGGGCCGTTGTAACTTTGAAGGGTCATTAAATGAACTGTTGTAAGTCAAGGACTATCTGTAGTTTGACTGCCTGTTTACTATCGTAGCTCTGTTTGGTACATGCTCGTTCACTTCCAAAGGTGCACCACAGGAGGGCGAGCTAGCTCTGTACCAGGAAGAAAGACGAACGGCTTTCCTGCAGCAGCATCTGAGGTCCTTTCCCTCCACCGAAGCTGCCTCACTACGGGCATCGCAACTGGGATAGTTCATTGCTGGCAGGATTCTAATTGTCCACATAAAGCAGCGGCTCATCTAAATAGTATCTATTTACCTACTTGCATAGAACATGGTTCTGAACTGCTAGGCAGGCAGAAGCTGAGAGTGACAGAAGCTCACCCCACTACATAGTGCTAGGACTCAAACCGCTAGATCAAAGACAATCTCCAGCATCATTAATGAGGAGATCTGATTAAGGAACCCTTTAACCCTTTTCTCCTTACTTGCCTGATGCCAGTCCTGCAGCTTCTCTAATTTGTATCACTCTTATGTAGCTGGACAGCGACCTCTGGACTCTCCACCCAATGGGGGTTGAGTTGACTGGGAATTATGGAGGTTATATTCCTAACACCTTTGGAGGGCTTGTAAAATAGGAAAGGCTGTCTCCTTGTGATTATGATCCTGAAATGTGTGGCCAGGAGTACTGGCTCAGAATATTGGTGTCTCTTCTATTGTAAGCTGCCCTCTTTCCCTGCCTCATTATTGTAAAGAAATGTATAGTAAAATAGACCATCATTTTGCTGATAAATCGGT
>NW_015396693.1:22932-24379 GCF_001527695.2 Protobothrops mucrosquamatus
CCTGAACAGAAATGAATTGTGTTAATTTTGGGTATATGAAAAGGAGGCAGGTGACAATATTCTGAAGTAAGGCCTACAGTCACTGCGTGATGTTCAAGCTTTTTTAAATTGTAAAGAACGCACAAACATACACAGACACATATGAAAATGATGGGTTAATTTATTCAGTATAGGGAAAATATAAATACAGTATGTAATCCTATAACAGCTTCCAACAATGTAAAAAATGCATTCATGACTCAGAGGAGCTACACACTACACCCTTAGCAATCTAGATCATCCTCTGGATGAGCAGGATGAATCAGGATGGGGGAGCTTATCTTGCTGACTACTTAAAATGTTGTTTACATTGGTCATTCTGAACAAATGGAAGTGATCAGATACAAATTCTGAAAAATGTAATCCAAACAGAAATTTTCTATAAAGTAAAGATTACAAGGTGCAATCTAATGGTCCTTGGGATAAAAAAAAAATAAGATTCTCTCCTCCAAAGTGATGTACTTCTAATGATGGAGGAGGAGGTGCAGCTCAAGATTGACTCAGACTTCCATCCTTTGGAGGTCAGTAAAATGAGGACCCAGATTGTTGGGGGCAACATGCTGATTCTGTAAACCTCTTAGAGAGGGCTGTAAAGCACTGTGAAGCGGTATATAAGTCTAAGTGCTATTGCTATTGCTAAGTGCTAAGGAGAGGGAGTTTTGCAACTGTGGAATGATCAGGAGAAGCTTTGCAACCAATACTTTCTCAGATCTTCAGTCCCATCCCCCACCTCCATCTCTGAGCCTGGGGAAGTTGGTAAATGACTCTATGTACTGGTCTCCAATAATTCACTCTACCATTTGTAACTGGGAGGGTGTTTTTTTTTTTTTTTTAAATAGCATTTAAAGATGAGGAACAGAAACATGCCTTTCTGACCTTACTTCCATCCTGCACTGGATTTCTTGCAACCTCTGACATCAGATGGCTCCAAAGACAGCATGTATTTGCTGTCTAATGGTAGATATTTTGGAAGCATATTTATTATTTTCTGTTCAAGGTCAAGTTTATGGAAGCTAAGGGAAAACCACACTAGTTCTTTGTACATAGTACAGTTATAATAGTAGTAGTAGTAGTAGTAGTAGTAGTAGTAGTAATAATAATAATAATAATAATAATAATAATAATAATAATAATAATAATAATAATAAAGTTGGAAGGGACCTTGGAGGTCATCTAGTTCAACCCCCTGCCAGTGTTGGAGCATTCACTGCTTCTGGAGGCAGGTTGTTCCACTGGTTAATTGTTCTAACTGTCAGGAAGTTTCTCCTTAGTTCTAGGTTGCTTCTCTCCTTGATTAGTTTCCATCCGTTGCTTCTTGTCCTGCCTTCAGGCGCCTTGGAAAATAGCTTGACTCCCTCTTCTTTGTGGCAGCCCCTGAGATATTGGAATACTGCTATCATGTCCCCCC
>NW_015396694.1:0-2830 GCF_001527695.2 Protobothrops mucrosquamatus
GGGAGAAGATCAGTCCAGTTCGTCTGTTGGTAAGAAACGTAGCACCTAAGATATTGCTCCACCATTTTGTTAGCGGCTTCTGCGGCCCCATTGGTGGCCGGATGAAAAGCAGATGATAAACCTTGGGATGACCCAATTAATGTAAGGAAAGTCCTCCAAAACTTCGCTGTGAACTGCATCCCCCTGTCCGAAATTATCCACTTAGGGGCGCCATGCAGCCGGTAGATATGTTTCAGGAACAATTTGGCCAGTCGTTGGGCAGATGGGAGTCCTTTGCAGGCGATGAAATGAGCCTGGTTCGAGAACAGGTCTATTTAGCCCCGGCGTGTGAGTTGTAGGGTTTTCAAATATCCGAAGTGTCCAGCCTATTTTTCATCATGGCTGTGTTTGAGAGCATTAAGACGTAGGGCTTCTAGCAAATATAGTTTTCCCCCCATGTAAGCCAAACCATCCCTACACGTTAGGGAGGCCTGATTATCTTTGAACCATTGGTCGGTGAGGAGTTCTCGTTTTATTTTCTTTGCTCCAGGGTCATCAGGATTGGGGACCCTGCAAGGTGCAAGTTGATTGGCAGTTTGTGGATTGGGGATAATTGCCTCGTTAACCTCTTCTTGTTTGCTCTTGTATTGGGGTAGCCGGGATAGCGCATCAGCTAGGAAGTTCTTTCCTCTGGGTATGTACTTTAGAGTGAAGTCGAAGCGGTTAAAGTACTGTGCCCACCGCACTTGCTTTGGGGACAGTTTGCGGGGAGTTTTCAGCGCTTCTAAATTTTTGTGATCTGTCCATACCTCAAATGGCACCTTGCTCCCCTCCAGATAGTGTTGCCAGTTTAATAGTGCCCATCTAATCGCAAAGGCCTCTTTCTCCCAGATTGCCCATCTCCGCTCGCTCTCAGTAAATTTCTTAGAGGTGTAGGTGCAGGGTTGTAGGATCCCATTTTTGTTCTTTTGCAGTAACACAGCTCCAACTGCCACATCGCTGGCGTCGGCTTGGATCACAAAGGGTTCCCCTGGGCAGGGGTGCTTTAGGGCCAGTTCAGCAGCAAATAGTCTCTTTAAATTTTCAAAAGCTGTTTGACAGCCCATTGTCCATGCTAGTGGTTGGCCCAGTCGTGGCTTCCCTCCTCCTTTGCCTGTTTTGAGTAGTTCTGTAAGGGGTAGGGCAATCTCGGCAAAAGGGAATGAATTGACGATAAAAGTTGGCAAAACCCAGAAAGCTCTGGAGCTGTTTGTGAGTCTTTGGGGGCTGCCATTCGATTATAGCTTTCACCTTGGCTGGATCCATTTCAATACCCTCATTGGAAATTCTGTAACCAAGGTAGTCTAATTGGGTTTGGTGAAATTCACATTTTGACAATTTGGCATAAAGCTTGGCATTCAATAGTTTTTTTAACACTTCTCTTACCAGCTTTATGTGATCAGTCATGTTCGTGCTATATATCAGGATATCATCAAGATACACCAAAACCCCCTTGTACAAGTGATCATGTAGTACCTCATTAATCAATTGCATAAACACAGATGGGGCCCCCTGTAGGCCAAATAGCATGACTTTGAACTGATAGCTCCCCATAGGACAGTTGAAGGCAGTTTTCCACTCGTCTCCCTCTTTTATCCTCACCCGGTAATATGCTTCTCTCAGGTCTAATTTAGTGAAGACACTCCCCTTAGCCAGATGGGTTAATACGTCCTTGAGGAGGGGGAGTGGGTATTTGTTCTCCACACTTACAGCATTGAGACCCTTATAGTCCATGCAGAGACGAAGAGATCCATCTTTTTTTTTCTTTGAACAGCACAGGGGCTCCCACGGTAGATTTGGCCCGTTCAATGAACCCCCTTGTTAGGTTTTTGTTCATGTATCGCTGCATCTCCTCCATTTCGAGGGGGGACATAGCATACATTCTCGGTCGTGGGAGTTTGGCTCCTGGCACCAGTTCGATGGAGCAGTCATTGGGTCTGTGAGGGGGTAGGACATCACATTCTTCTTCACTTAAAACCTCCGCCAGGTCCCGGTATTCATTGGGGATGACTGGTTCGCACGGAGGCGGTGAGGTGGCCATGTGCGCTCGCTCATTGGGTGGCCTAAAGTGCCCTGCAACGTCCGTTGACTCAAGAGGGGGGTTAGGCCCTATAGGGAGTCTTACGGTTCTCATTCCTTTCTCCCACCAGATGAATGGTTTCCATTTGTCTAACCAGGCTAACCCTAGGACCACTGCCTCAGTCATTTTTGGAGCCACCAGGAAGCGAATAAACTCCCAATGTGCACCTATTTCTAGGCATAAGGGCTCAGTTAATTGTGTGACAAGAGTCCCTCCCATCAGGGAGCCATCGGCTTGCTCAAACCTCACCGGTTCAGAAAGCTGTTTTGCCCGTATGCCCATTTTCATTGCAAACTGCTGACTAATGATGCAGCGGGTGCATCCAGTATCAATTAGCACATTTAAGTCCATTTGTGCCCCAGACTTAGGGATTATAAGCTTGGCGGCCAGTGAAAATGGCGGGATTTGTTGACTCACCATCGGATCGTTCTCTCCTTCATCATCACTGTCAAAGGAGGGTAGATCAGGGGCGGGTCTAACCGGAGTCCCAGTGTCCTCCTGTGCGAGCCAGTTGGATTTTTCTCTCGTTAGCTGCTGAGCAGGCTTCTTTCGCATTGCTGGTTCTGGTCTGCTCTGCCGTCGGGGGTAGGGGATTGGACAGGTGGCCGCTCGATGTCCTTCTTGTCCACACCGGAAACACTTGAAGGAAGGGCGTGTCGGTGGCCTGGGTCTTTCAGTCAATGTCGTAGTTGAGGGTTTTCGTGGGGGTGATTGCTGTCCGGGTAACTCTGG
>NW_015396694.1:6558-7997 GCF_001527695.2 Protobothrops mucrosquamatus
GAGGAGGAGGAGGAGGAGGAGGAGGAGGAGGAGGAGGAAGAGGAGGAGGAGGAGGAGGAAGAAGAAGGTGACTATGGGGTCCTTGGTGCTTTCTGAGCTTGGTTGTTTTCTTGCAGATGTTTCATCACCCAAGTGGGTAACACCATCAGTGCTAGAAGGGGGTGGTGGTGGAAGAGGAAGAGTGGAGGGGGAGGGGGAGAGAAGAAGATAGCTCCTCCTGTGACAGTGATGCCTACTGGTGTAAGGGCAGCTTCTTCGCTGCCACCTGTGGCTTTTTGGGGCAGCTGCCATACATGATCGGCTGGTTCTCTTTGGAAATCCCCATTGTGGAAGAGACGGAGACTGAGAGGGAAGCCAGGACCCAAAGCTTTATTGAAAAAGGGAAGGAATGAGCCCAGGGCTTCTTTTGGGGGATGGTCTCCAGGGTGGCCAAAGACAGCAGAAAGGACTCTAGGTCTGGTTGGGGCACTGGGCCCAATTCAGCTGGGTCTCCTCCAGAGAGATGCTCTGAAAACAAACATCCAGATGGGAGATTTCTGTCCATAACTGCCTCCAATGCTTCGCCCTGCCTAATCTCACAACTACGAAGACCCAACGCTGAAATCAGGAGGAATGTCCGGATTGGGAGAGGAGGAAAGGTAGGGGGAGCCTCCCCCTTGGAGTTATGGGGTTCCATCACTGAGGGTCTTCATGCAAAGGTGGGGGAGAATCCCTCCAGGATCCTCTGAGAGTTTCTGCCCTGGAAGGAGGGTGGACTAGAGATGACCTCCAGCATTCCCCCCCATCCTCTCTTTCTAGGAGACCTCAAGGCCGCTGCTTGGAGCACAGACAGGGGAAGGTCCACAGGAGATTCCTAACTTAAGAAGGGAACATTTCTTATAGTCAGAAATGTGAGCTTGTCTTTGGCACCCCTGGCGAAGCTATGTTGGGCCTTCCCGTCACCTGAGTATGGAGCAGTTCTGGTCTGCCCAGAGGATGAGCTGGACCAAAGTGGGCAAGGGGTTCTGTCCCAGCCTCTCCTCCTCCTGGAAGTCCCCCTTGCCTGGGACCTTCTGGCTTCCTGACTAGGCTGGCAGGAGGACCATCTTCTCCAACACACTGCCCAGCAGCAGCTGAACTGGGGGGGGTGACCCTTCTCCCAATGGAGTTTCAGGAGGAGAAGAAGTCAAGGGACTGTGGGCGGGGGATGTGGAGGGTCAGCCTGAGGGTGGAGATCCATCAGGAAGAAGGGCCCCACCACACCACACCAAATTGGATGTGCATGCTTGGGGCTAAAAGATCCACCCCGCCTTTCTTTTTTACTTTAATTATACCTTTGATGGAGACACAGAAAGCCTGAGGGGTCTTCTAAACCGAGATCAACATACAGGTCTTACCTTAGGCAGGATTCATGCAAGTAGTCATGCATCCATGCTTGCAACACTTCTGATTCTTAGGGC
>NW_015396695.1:0-3845 GCF_001527695.2 Protobothrops mucrosquamatus
GATGTCTGCATTTTGATTGTAGGCCCATACAGAATACCATCAGAGGCAGGAAGAGTAGGCAGGCCAAGCTAAGCTAGAACTCTAGGTGAAGATGCTTGGGTGAAGCAAGCAAAACATGTCTGTATTTCAGTTTGTTTCTGTGTCTGAATCCTGTTGAAGTTGTGATTTTGCCTCAGAAACTTGGTAAATTTCAGCCTTGGAAAAGCCCCCCCAAAAAAACCTATTGCACAAGGCAGACATATTTTTAAAAATGCCCTTTCCATTCCAGGACCTTCAAAATGTATACATATGTTCATATAGTTCTCAAAACATGTGACTTTCTTTCCTATTATGCGCTTGAAAAATCTTACAATGTAGTCCTCTCATTGTGTTATGAGAGCTGCAGGTGGAAGCGCAGGCATATATCCTGTTCATCCCAAAGAGGTATCTGAGTTGGCCTTGTCGCGTTTGAAGAAAAAGCATAAATGTGTTAGGGGGGGAACAATCTCAGTTCCAAAAGACTTTGAAAAGTTCTGCCCTCTGAATATCTGCTCATAACGTCTTCCTTTTGTCCTACAGGTTTTTAGCCAACACTACGTTCCATGGGCTCAGTGGCCACATCAAAGTAAAAGGTTCTTCCATCATTAGTTCAGAAAACAAATTCTTCATTTGGAATCTTCAGCATGACCCTGTTGGGAATCCAATGTGGACTCGCTTGGGGAGTTGGCAAGAAGGCAAGGTTGTCATGGATTATGGGATCTGGCCAGAGCAGTCTCAGAGGCACAAGAATCACAACCAGCATCCAACTAGGCTACATCTGAGGGTGGTGACGCTCATTGAACATCCCTTTGTCTTCACCAGGACTGTGGATGATGAAGGATTGTGTCCTGCAGGACAACTCTGCCTGGATCCCTTGACCAATGATTCAGCTATGCTGGATGCTCTTTTTGAAAGTCTCCAAGGAGGCAACGACACAATGCCCACCAAATTTAAGCAGTGTTGCTATGGCTACTGCATAGACCTATTAGAAAAGTTGGCTGAAGATATGAACTTTGATTTTGACCTGTATATCGTCGGTGACGGGAAATATGGCGGTTTGAAAAATGGCCAGTGGACAGGATTGGTTGGTGATCTTCTGGCTGGGACAGCCCACATGGCTGTGACATCCTTCAGCATCAACACAGCCCGTAGCCAAGTGATTGATTTCACCAGCCCTTTTTTTTCCACCAGTTTGGGCATCCTGGTGAGGACCAAAGACACAGCTGCTCCTATTGGAGCATTTATGTGGCCGCTCCACTGGACCATGTGGCTGGGCATCTTTGTAGCTCTACACATCACTGCAATCTTCCTGACTCTGTATGAATGGAAGAGCCCCTTTGGAATGACCCCAAAGGGTAGAAACAGGGATAAGGTTTTCTCCTTTTCCTCTGCTTTGAATGTCTGTTATGCCATCTTGTTTGGGAGGACAGCTGCCATCAAACCTCCAAAGTGCTGGACGGGAAGGTTTCTAATGAATCTCTGGGCCATTTTTTGTTTATTTTGTCTCTCCACATACACTGCTAATCTGGCTGCTGTTATGGTGGGAGAGAAAATCTATGAAGAATTGTCTGGAATACATGACCCCAAGGTAAGGAAGGGCCTTTCATTTACATATTCAGGTCATTATGCGTCATTTTTGTACTGCAACACAGAAGTGGCAACTGGACGTGGTCTGGTAATATTAGCTACACTCTCTCTGTTGAGACCTAGTTTAGTGTAGTGGTTAAGGTGTCAGGCTAGAAACAGATTGTGAGTTGTAGCAATAGCAATAGCACTTAGACTTATATATCGCTTCACAGTGCTTCATATCCTTTCTAAGCAGTTTACAGAATCAGCATATGGCCCCCAACAATCTGGGTCCTCATTTTACCAACCTTGGAAGCATGGAAGGCTGAGCCAACCTTGAGCCAGTGAGAATCGAACTGCTGAACTGCTGGCAGCTGGCAGTCAGCAGAATTAGTCTGCAGTACTTCATTTTAACCATTGCGCCACCACGGCTCAAGTGAATTGTAGTCCCATCTTAAGCCCAAAGCCAGCTGGATGACTTTGGGCCAGGCATTCTCTCCCAGCCCTAGAATGAAAGGAGTAACATGCCACTTTCAATAAAACGTTGCTGAGAATTAAAACTGACTTGAAGGCACACACACACACACACACACACACACACAGAATCCCACCTGTTGGGGTACAAGAGAGGATATGGAGGTGTTTTTTCTTTTATACATATATAATCATATCATTATTATTATTGTATAATAATTTGGATGTATTCTTATATACATAAGTAACTGTAGCAGCTACAAAAACCCCAATGTTTGCTGTGGGGCAAACTGGAAGCAGTTCAGAATATGCAGCAGCAATTATATAACTATTCCAGAAGGATAATGATGCTATTAGTGATGCTGTTCTTAAAAGACACCATGGCTATAACGAACACAGTGGTAACCAGTTGTTAGTTAATATTTTATACTGACAAATGAGAGCACAAACTATTGCTGAAAGAGTTTTAAACAAAATGCTTTGGCTTCATTTATAAATAAGGAGGCAAAGCATGATTGAAGCAGAAGATTGAGGGAGTGTAAGTTATGATCACCTGGCAAAGAATTTCTAGGCAAAATCCTGCAAGCTGGAAGCTGAATGGACAGAATATATTGAGATGATATAGTTGTTTTATAGTGATATTCGGGGGAACTTTTTTGCTGTGGATCCTGAAGAAGTGGACAATGTCTACTGTGATCTGAACTCCATTGTGTCTGGATTGGTTCCATGCTTCTCCTAGCTAACACCCTGAAATGTAGCAGGCTGCTACTCTCCACCATTCAGAAAACCCTTAAAGACTTATTTCCAACAAGTGATGGAATGTGCATTTGTAGGGGGAATGGGAGAGACTTTTGGCTACAAAGAGCTTTCCAGAAAGAGGCCCAGATTAAGAGACTATGCAGTTCTGGCTGGATGGGAGAGAAGGGAAGAAGTTCTAGGGCAGCGGTTCTCAACCTATGGGTCGCGACCCCATTTGGGGTTGATCAACCATTTCACGGAGGTCGCCAAGCAAGGCTGTCCGCCATTTTTTTCCCCTTTTCCGGCGGGTGCCTTACCTCCCTTGGGCTGGGCCAGCTGGTGGTCAGCCTGCTCTGTCTCTGCCGCTTGCCAGCTATGCCTCAGCCGGCGCAGGGGGCGGAACCATGCATGCGCGGTGCTCCCGGGCAGGGAAAGTCCTCGACTTATGACCGGTTGGGTAGTCCTCGACTTACGACCAGTTTAGTCCTCGACTTATGACTGGTTTAGTCTTCAACTTACGACCAGTTGGGGGTCGCGGCATTAAAAAGGTTGAGAACCACTGTTCTAGGGAGCCACACCCTACAATCTCTATATCTAGTAGATAAGAAAGTTATAGCTTTAGTTGGGCAAGTTTCTGTCAATTTGTCAAGATTATGTCCTTTATTAGCAAATAAAGGATTGGACTTGATTGGATCCCACTATCTTGTCTCTGGCCATGAGCCTGACAAAGCATTGAGATAGTATGAGGCTGGGGCCCAGAAAAGTTCCTTGTGGGTGTGTGGGGATGTGTTGTGGTTAAGAAATATGGAGGTTTTGTGTTGGTCTTGTATTTTTTCTACTGTTTTTTATTGTTTGTTAGCTGCCCATGGTTATGTTGCATAAGATAGGTGGCTATATACTTTTTTAAAAAATAAACAGAACTGAATAAATAGAATAGCCAGTGATGGATCTGGGTTGTAGTCAGTACTTTTTTGAGAGAGAGAGAGAGAGAGAGAGAGAGAGAGAGAGAGAGAGAGAGAGAGAGAGAGAGAGAGAGAGAGAGAGAGAGA
>NW_015396695.1:5785-7997 GCF_001527695.2 Protobothrops mucrosquamatus
TTTATATACCGCCCTATCTCCCTTGCGGGACTCAGGGCGGTGAACAGGCGATACTAAAAACCACGATAATAAATAAATAGTTTGTTTTAAAATCGAATTAAATAACAGGCCTGTTCTAAAAACACACCCGTAAAAAACCCCCCACTGAAACATAATCAAACTACGCCAGGCCGGCCGCACGGAATAGATGGGCCTTCAGATTGATAAAGTAGAATTCAAACATTAACCTCATCTGTTAAATATTGCTCGTTCATCGCATTCATAAATAAACCAGAAAAATACTGGAAAGGGTAACTTGCATGTTAATATGACCTGGTCCTACTGGCTGCATCTCTTAGAACAGGGGTCTTCAAACTTGGGCCTTTTATGACTTGTGGACTTCAACTCCCAGAATTCCTCACCCAGAATGCCTGGCTGAGGAATTCTGGGAGTTGAAGTCCACAAGTCATAAAAGGCCCAAGTTTGAAGACCCCAGTCTTAGAATCACCTCCAAAAATATGATGTTGCCCCCCCTCAAAAAATAACTAATCTCTAGTGTAGGACATGCTTATGTAGAGTTACCATATCTGGCTGAAATCATAGACAAAAAAATGGGTGCATCACGCAGACACAAAGCCCTCTAGTTCCTTCCTATCATCTAATGGTAGTTTAGATTTTTAGAGCCAAGTTTTGCAACTCTATTCTTCACTAGCATCTTACCTCCAGAGACATTGGGTGTCAACTCCAGCCTCTATGGAGTCATGCTGCTTGAGAAGAATTGGTGTTGTAATGCAGCATACCTGAAGAGCACCAGAACAGAGGGTGGAACAAGCAAAAGTTCATTGTATGTAAGAATTCATAAACTTGTTTCTATGTTGGATTTCCCATTCCAGAATTACAAGTATTTCATTTCCTTTCTCCATTCTATCTTTACTTGTATGTTTGAGGACTGATTTTATCATAAGTGGTAGTTCAAGTAACATTTTAGGAGGGTTAGGGTTAGGGATTGGGATTCAGAAGCTGAATATCTTGACCAAGTTGAATCTCAGCCTGCATCATAGGAATTAGCTGGAGCAAAAGCACTTGAGAAAGTTGCATCAGCTGATCTGCAGATTGGGCTAAACCAATGTTTCTTAATCTCAGGAACTTTAAGATGTGTGGAATTCAGCTCCCAGAATTCCTCAACAAGCATGTTGGGTCAAGGTATCTATTTGAAAGAATGGCTTAGCATGATGTAGTCACGTGGTCAAGGCTGTAGAAGAAAAAAAATCAGCTTTTGAGGCTGGTTCTTTGGGACAAAAGTTTGGGAATCCACGTTGCTACTAGATTACCCTAACATTATGGGCTGGAAATGTGATTTGTGATTTTCTTGAATTTCGGGTATGTTGCTGTTTTCTATGCACAAAGATTTAAGTTTGTGGTATAGTTGGTGCTATTTCAGTGAAACATTTATGGCTTTCATGAAGCCTTCGTTTTGGTACTGGAAACTGGCTATGTATGTAAATGGCAGCATATAAACACAATAGAAAGATTTAGATAAAGACAGCAGTAGGGTAGTCTAGTGGTGAAGATGCTCACCTCCCAGTAGGAAGGTTGAGAATTCAATCCTAGATAGCAGCAGATGTTTCTCTATCAGGGTGCAAAGAAAAAATATCTGCTGCGAACTCCGTATTGGCATCAGGAAAGACTTCTGGCCAGTAAATGCTCAGCTCCATCCAGTCACCTCAATTCCACTCTGAATAGTGACTACAGGGCCCTGAAAAGGGAGTTTTTAGAGGTAGAAATAGGTTAGAAAAAACAGCTTCACCAAAAATCTTTGGAAATGTTCTTTAGTAAGAGCTAATGGTTTATTATCTCTTTGTCTAGGCAGAGAAAGGATAGGGCAATTTCTTAGTTGTCCTGCTTCTTGAGCACTGATAAAGGAGCAAACTTGGGGGGGGGGAATCTTTTGAGGATTCCCAGAAAAATAAAAACATATTCTTCTTTTGCACGCCACTAGCAAATATGAGATCAATTGTGCTTCTTCTGCTTATATTACACTTGCAACTGCTTTCACTGCTATTGCTGCATGTGTTTTCCATCACATTGGACTCGTCTGTAAATCGTGTTGCTTCATAAAAGTGTGAACTGGCTGAATCCCACCACTACTTTTATCTTTACATCGTGTAAGCTTGGTGATCTGATGGCTTTCCCAACCCTGTCTGTCTTTCATTTTGCCCCCTAGCAATGTGCA
>NW_015396696.1:0-3766 GCF_001527695.2 Protobothrops mucrosquamatus
TAGGAGTAGAAGTCATGGGGAGGAAATGTAATTAAACAGTGAAAGAAGATATAATAATAGGAAATATTCTGAAATAGAACAGGGAGTATTAGATGGTGAATTCAAGCAAAGATTGAAAGTTATCATACAGACCTATATATATTCATAACTATCTTGCTGCCTTCTTTCAGGCTTGGAAGATAATAATAATAATAATAATAATAATAATAATAATAATAATAATAATAATAATAATAATAATAATAATAATAATAATAATAATAATAATAATAATAAAAAAATAATAATAATAATCTCAAGAAATGGAAGCCTTGAGATTTTTTTTCCCTTTCTATTCTATGTCCATTTTTCTTAAGATCCACTTTTGATACTACCAGGAAATTTTGAACTCAGATTACTCCTATATCCTTCATTTATTCTTTCAATTTTTCATCATAAGCAATCAAATCAATTGTGCTTTTAAATCTAATTTCACTTTTTATCATGTGTATATGAATACATTTGCAATATGCTTAAAATATATATTCAGGCCCAGAATAAATATGTTTTTCTAAGCAGATATTCACCAAATGGTCTCATTCATTTTTGGCTCTCCAAATGGCCCAATCAATATTCCCACCCATTCATCCATGTCTCCTAACAGAATAAATATTTTTCCCTAGATTGCATTCATTCAGGAAATTCCGTATTTTTCTAAAGATAATTTCTGGCTGGGGGTGGACAAGTTCACTATCACTAACATTACATGTTATTGGAGTGTAACATTTAACTATTATCATACTATGGATTCTTATTTTTATGCATATTCAGAACTACCTAGATGACACCAATTCATAGTTTCTTACATACATTTTAGCCCTTTCATTCATAATAACTCCATACCTTAAATTCCCTGCTTGTATTCATTAGCTGCAGTCCATAAGATCACACATTCACTCAGTGCAACACACCAATTTTCTTGCATTTGTTCATTCATAATTTTTACCATTTCCAGGTCATAATCTTCCACGTGCCAAGTCAATCACCAGATGGCCCCATAAATACTGGCTACTGCTGCTCATCATGGCTTTGGCCAATGAAGGCTTTCACATAATGCATTTAGGAAGGCATCGCTCCGGCCACATGCAGCATTTTCTGCTAACAATAAGGATGTGACCAGCCAATATTGGCCCATTTGGACAGCATCCCACAAGTACAACCAAAGTTCATGTATATTCCAAACATATTTATGTTGTTCTATGAGAGCTAGGATTTCTAATGCACAAGCTATCTTGCAAGCCAACATGCTCTCGCTCATATCCCACCAGTTCAGAAACATATGTAATATACTGGCATACACTGAGGATAACTCAGTCATCTGTTTTTGTTGAAGATATTCTATCATCACCCTACAGCATGGATTGTGTATGGCCAGGGAGTTGAGCTACTCATAAGTGAGCAACTTGCATTATAGAAAGTGCAGTCTCCAAAGCTTCGTCCATCTTTCCCACTGGCCAGTCTCCAATTCACATGGTAAACCAACTATTTTCAGTGAGATAGGAGAGGAATGATATATCTTACATGGTTGTGCATATGGCTATCCCTATATGTTTTCAGCATGTGAGTCTAATGTACATAAAACAAAGGTACACCCACAAATTCCACACCTGTGTGGCTCTCAAAGAACCTGGTATCACTATTATTAAATTATCAAAGTCCTTCTGATTCTACAAACACTGCCACATACAGGGTGGAGGGATCAAATCTTTCTATCTTGCATGCTTTAAATGTCTGAGTTCAACAGTACATGCAATGATATTGATTTGTGATTGAATTTCTGGTTTTAGTTTTAATAGGTGGTCATAAGTCTTCCTTTAAAAATGCTCACCTCCATTATATTGGTCACATAAATTTGATTAATAAAATAAAAGTTGCGCATTGGAAACATTTCTTCCAAAAAACAATAATTCATCCACCAAGCTAGGATTAGCACATTCTAACCTGTTGCTTAGTAATTCTTTAGTTTAACTTTCAGGCAGGTTTTTTTGTCAAATAAATTTCTTGTTTCAGGATGCTCTTATATATAATGAAAAATTATGGCTACAATTTGCTCTTGAAATGACATAAGAAAACCATGTGTTTCTGTCTTTCTATGTATGTCCCTGTTCTAACAATATGCTAAGCATATTTTTAGGAACAGTGGCTAAATATTTTCACCATAAAGTGAACAATACAGTATGGCTATTTGTATCTGACTTCAATATGTGATAACATTTGTTTAATGATTATTTTTAGGCACCAAACCAAGTTTGACTGTGTTCATAATGAGTTTTAATGAATCTAGAATGACAGTGTCTCATTCTAACATGCTAAAACGATATACAGGTAATCCTGAGGGACTACTTGGGACCAGAATTTTGGTTGTAAATTGTGACAGTCATAAATCGAGGCAGTTATATGACTAGACCAATTTTAAAGTATTTTTATGATAATCATTAATAGACTTATATACCGCCTCACAGTGCTTTACAGCCCTCTCTAAGATATTTACAGAGTCAGCATATTGCCCCCAACAATCTGGGTCCTCATTTTACTGACCTCAGAAAGATAGAAGGCTGAGTCAACCTAGAGCCAGTCAAGAATGACCTGCTGGCAGTTGGCAGAATTAGCCTGCAATACTGCTGTCAAACCGTCCTGTCTTGGCGCTTCACAAACCAGCCAGCAAGCAGGAACGTTAGACATATGGTAGTTTAATCACTCCATGCAGATTAAAGTCAGCACTGGGAGGCGCTCGCTCCCAGTGCCTTACATAGCCCATGTTCCAGCCCCACCCTTGTGGACACCCCAGCCCCGCCCTCGTTAGCACCGCCCCGCCTCACACGCCTCTCAAGCCACCATCCCAAGCCACCATCCGCCCTCCTACACCTGGGCCCCACCCAGCCCACGCCCTTCGATCACACAGCCGGGCAATCAGCTGGGCGTTCCTCTGCCGTTGCTGGGGCAGGCGGCTGCAATCAGCTGGGCGTTCCCTCTGCCGTTGCTGGGGCAGGTGGCTGCTCGTCCCTCCGTCCCTTTGTGCTAGAACGGAGGCTTCGTCCGGCCCCTTCCCCTCAGATCATCTGTCGGGGCCTGCGAGGCGCAGGGTGATGACATCAGAGGAGGGCGACGGCATCAGCAGCTGCGGCGGCAGCGCCGGAGCGATGGGTCGGCCGGCTCCCCTGGACTGCAGCCCTGGGTAAGGTGAACGGGGTGGTGGGAGGTAGGCCGTACGCGGCTGGGACAGCCTCGCAGGGCTCGACATGCCGCTCCCCCTACCAGGGGTCCCTCTGGAAAACAAATACACAAAGTTAATGGTTTTGCTTTGGCACGACGGCAGCCCCCGGTTGCCCCCTTGGCTTGTCAGGATATCTGTGATGGAACCTCCTGAGCAGGCGGGGTGCGTGCACCTCACTATCTTTCACCCAGGATGCTTCCGACAACGGATAGCCTTTCCATAGCACAAGGTACGACACTCCAGTTTTACTTCTCTTGGAGTCTAATATGTCCTGTACCTCATACTGATCGGATGTTACGGGCCCTGGGGTTTCTATAGGTCGCATGTGGGACACCGGTTTCAACAGGCTACTGTGGAATACCGGGTGTAACCTGCCCAACGTCCGTGGTAATTTGAGACGCACTGTTACGGGGTTAATCACTTGGGCTATCTTGAACGGACCTATGTACTTTGGGCCTAACTTTTTGCTGGGAACTCTAAGACGTATATACTTCGTGGAGAGGTACACTAGGT
>NW_015396696.1:5244-7996 GCF_001527695.2 Protobothrops mucrosquamatus
GACGGGGTTTGGTTGTTGACATCCGGGTCCGTAGCAGATTCGTAAGGGGTAAGGCAACCATGGCAAACGAAGGGATGAACTGTCTATAGAAGTTGGCAAACCCCAGGAAGCTTTGCAGCTGACGGCGTGTCTTTGGGGCTTGCCACTCCAGTACACTTTTCACCTTGTTTGGGTCCATCTCCACCCCCTCCGCTGATATTCGGTACCCTAAGTAGTCCAGACGGGATCGGTGAAATTCGCACTTCGATATTTTTACATACAACCGGGCATCTAACAGTTTTCTCAACACATTCCGAACGAGTTGGACGTGTTCAGCCATGGTCCTACTGTAGATGAGTATATCATCAAGATATACCAGCACCCCGCGGTATAGGTGTTCATGCAGAACCTCATTAATCAGTTGCATGAATACCGCGGGAGCCCCCTGTAACCCAAATGGCATAACCCGGAATTGGTAGCTTCCTAAAGGGCAGTTGAATGCTGTCTTCCACTCGTCTCCAGGTTTGATCCTGACCCGGTAATAGGCCTCCTGTAGGTCTAGCTTCGTAAAGACCTGGCCCCGGGCTAGATGGGCCAGGAGGTCCTTCATCAACGGAAGGGGGTATAGATGTTCCACACACACCGCGTTGATGCCTCTGAAGTCCACGCAAAGCCGAAGCCCTCCGTCCTTTTTCTCCTGGAAGAGCACCGGTGCTGCTATCCGGGACCGTGCCGGTTGTATAAAACCCCTGGCCAGGTTTTTATCTATATATTGCCGCAGTTCCTCCAACTCCCTCGGCGTCATGGGATACATGCGGGGTTTCGGTAATGTGGCCCCTGGTAGTAGCTCGATGGCACAGTCTGTCGGGCGATGGGGCGGGAGGCTGTCGCAACCCCGCTCACTGAACACCTCTGCCAGATCCTTGTATTCCACTGGGAATGCAGCCATCCGCTCCCCTGCCTCCTGGGTTGTTTTTACTGCATCCTCCTCCCCTTCCGGTGTACCATCGTCCGGCCTTGGTGGCTGAGGGCCAGTGCCAAGGCGCATATGACGACAGCCCCCACCCCACCATATTGTCGGACCCCACTTATCCAACCGTATGGGCCGGCCATTCTAACCACTGCGCCACCATGGGTCTTAAACAACTCACAGTTGTAAGTGCAAACCCATTCTTCTAAATGGCCATTTTTCACTGAAAACTGGTAACAAATGCCAGAAAGTGGCAAAAAACATTGCAAATCACAATCACTTGACCATGAGACACTGCAACCAGTCATAAATGTGAGCTGATTGCCATGTGACTATGAAGGGGGGTAGGCATGACATTTTATGACAACTAGAAGTACTTTATAGGCTGTAAAGTATCTGTTCCAAAGCTATTGTAACTCTGAACAGTTGCTAAATGACCAGTCATAAGTTAAGGACTACCTGTATGCTTTTATCTCATGTCATTGCCAGGCCCTGTTGTTAGGCAGAGGGGCATCCTTCCATTTGAACTGCCAAAAATTCCCATCTCTTGGAGAAGGAGTAATGTGCATAACACAGCTTGTTCTTATCTCCTAAGCTAGCATGCTGTACTCTGGTTTGGTAGAACATCCTGTTTCTTCTTTTCCATAGAGGTATCTTCTTGTGTCAACGCTAACCAGCATTATTTTCACTGTTTGGTGGAATGATTAATGTAGCATAGTGCAGCTAGGGTTGTTGACCTAGAACTACTCTATTTCATTGAAAAGCATTAAATGAAACTCTCAACTGATCAAAGCTATGATGAGCATATGTCTGTCAATGTTGTTGGCTCCCTCTGGTTCCCCATTCATGTCAGAGGCATCATTTGAGGCACTTCCAGTTTGAAAGAATTAGTTGGAGAAATCACCTTTGCCCAGGGAATGTTCGTGGGGGCTCCTTTCCTGTCCCTGTCAAGGAGCTGGAGCAAATGACAAGAGCTCACCCCACCACATTGCAGCAATTGGGTCTTGAATGCAGGCTTGCTAACCTCCAACCCAGGGTCCTAATCACGTGAGCCACCAACTCCTAAGCCCAGTGGTGGGATTCATATATGTGAACAACCGGTTCTCTGTGTGGATGTCGCTTCCGGAAGTCCATTCTGGGCCTGGGCAAATTGGTACAAACTGGCTGAATCCCACCACTGCCTAGGCCCCATATGGTGATCACTAGAGATAAGAAAAAATGCAGTATTCAGCAAATCATTGTATGAATCTAAGAAAAAAAAATATTTATTTTGTTGTTTTAAAGAAAACATATGAAAACACTTGGACTATATAATGTTTTGCATAAGTATGGAGCTGAAGGCTGATTATTGAATGGAATAAAGTTGGGGTATTATATAAGGAGAGCATGCCTGGGATCAAATCATTGGATGACATTGGATGACCAATTGTCGGCCGTGACCAGGGGGGCGTTTTATCAGGTTCGCCTGATTCACCAGTTGCGGCCTTTTCTGGACCGGGACGCCTTGCGCACAGTCACTCATGCTCTCGTCACCTCCCGCCTGGACTACTGTAACGCTCTCTACATGGGGCTCCCTTTGAGGAGCACCCGGAGGCTTCAAATGATCCAGAATGCGGCCGCGCGGGCGGTGTTGGGAGGGACTCGTCGCTCCCATGTGACACCGCTGCTGCGCGAGCTGCACTGGTTGCCAGTGGCCTTCCGGGTGCGCTTTAAGGTGTTAGTTACCACCTTTAAAGCGCTTCATGGCATAGGACCCGGTTATCTCCGAGACCGCCTTCTGCCGCAGATTCCCTCCCATAGACC
>NW_015396697.1:0-1567 GCF_001527695.2 Protobothrops mucrosquamatus
TCCTATCCCTTACTTAGACTGAGAATAAGCTCAAGTAGCTGATGGTGAACAATAATGAGATAATTCAGAACTACAGTATATAGCAGGGGTCTTCAAACCTGGCCCTTTTATGACTTGTGGACTTCAACTCCCAGAATTCCTCAGTCAGCCAGGGCTGGCTGAGGAATTCTGGGAGTTGAAGTCCACGAGTCTTAAAGTTACGAAGTTTGAAGACCCCTGTGCTAGACTATCCTGCTGAAGTCTTGGCCTCTGCCTGGAATAGAGGCGAAATAGCAAGAGCCTTGGACAAAATGTTGCCCATGCTCCTGTTTTCCTAGAAATCAGTATAAGACTTTTCTGGGATAGGATATTTAAATACAAAGGCATATTCAGCTTGGTTATTTTATTATGTTTCCATCATGGATGGATACTTTTTCTTTGGAAGAGATTTGGGTGAAACGACAACAGGAATCAAAAGAAACAATGAACATTTTTCTTCTTCTTCAAAACAAACCCACTGCTGTTTTTAAAGCAAAGACACCAATGTGCCAAGATTTCATTCAGAACATTTTTGTCTTACAATGTTTATTTAAAAAAACAACAACAAATGTTGAGGGAGGGGGTATGGAAGAGATGCTTTGTTTATTTAGGAAGCTAGGAAAGTTAATGATTTCCTAAATGGACTTCAGAATCCCCTCATTTGAAGACAGGAATTCTTCAATTCTTGGAACTTTATTCAATGATACTATAACTGTTGCAGAACTGGATCCATAACCCAGGTAAGCTAATTTTACTTCTTGGATATCATACAGTCTGCTAATTACTACAGCTGAGGCCTTCTATAGATAGGATTTTTATAAGCTGACTAAAATAAGATGTTGGTCCTGAATTTTCTTTAATGGACTATGTTGATTTAATAGAATGGAGGAGGCTGAATGCCCTTAAATATTTGTTATATTTAATATAATTAATTTCACCTTGGAGAATTCTTTACATCATCTTGAGTTACTTCTTACTCATTTTTCAACTGCCCGTTCTTGTGCTCTAATGGTAATTTCATTCACAGCTTATCCTGTTTATTCAAGCTTTTCCCATGTACTAAAAGAAATCCCCCTGTCTAATTTGCTGTGTGCCGTGGATGTCTCCTACACAACTTCAATAGAGTCTCACTGCAAAATATTCAGTTGGAAATTCTGTCCCATGTAATGGGGACATGTTCTCGGAAGGACATTTTTAAAGAAAAGAGGAGAGGATAACACGGCCATTTTTTTTAAAATCGCACAATCATTTTGCTTATTAATTGAATCGGTTACAACCAATCTTACTAATGTGGAGCATTTCAGGGACCCAAACAATACTCCATCTAAAGCAGGGCTTTTCAACCTTTTCACCCATTGTGCCACTTTTAGGATATGGCAATATCCGAGTACCACCAGTCGCCTAACAAGGTGTCAAAAACTTGATGACCAAAAAAAAAAAAAAAAAAGGAAAAAAGTGATGAAGTACAGGTAGTCCTCGACTTACAACAGTTCGCTTAGTGACTGTTCGAAGTTACAATAGCACTGAAAAAAGTGCCCCCCAAGCCACA
>NW_015396697.1:4168-7994 GCF_001527695.2 Protobothrops mucrosquamatus
GACTGGCCTAAGGGATTTTAAAGGGGTTTTAATTACTTTTAAATTGGACGTATTTAAATATTTCTTTTTAATCGATTTTTAATTAGATGTATAACATGTTAGCATTTTATCTATTGTCAGCCGCCCTGAGTCCGCAAGGAGAAGGGCGGGATATAAATGTAATTAAATAAATAAATAAATAAATAAATAAATAAATAAATAAAGTTACAACTGGTGTCATAGGCCCAAGTAACATGATTTGGGTGCTGGGCAATCCGCCCACCCTTATGATTGACCTCAGGGACACTGAAACTACCCCCACTGCCTATACTTTCCCCCCCCCCCACATTCCCCCTCACTTGTTCCCTTGCATCTACTTCCCACCCAGCTGGATCCCCACAACCTTAAGTCTGCTTCCTTCCCCACTGGGACCCGCATAGGTGGGCCTTTTCCCCACCCTATCATGCTTTGCTCCACTTCTCTGTTCCAATGATTACCTTTTTGAAAGAGAATCAGTCAAAGTGCCTTGCAGCCTTGCTATTCGGAAGCCATCTTGTGCCATCCCAGAAGTGGGCGCCATTTTGGAAGCAGCCACAGTTCTCACAAGCTAAGAATTACATCTGGTCTCAAAAATGGCGTCCATTTCCAGGATGGAAAGAAGTGTCTTCTGTACAGGAGGGGCACATGGTGCATTGGCCGATTCTCTTTAGCAGGGATCTCCAAAGTTGGCAACTTTAAGACTTGTGGACTTCAACTCCCAGAATTCCCCAGCCAGCATGTCTTAGAGTCTTACAAGCATGTCTTGCCAAATTTGGAGAGCCCTGCTCTTTAGGTAAAGTGCGCAGACACCCCACAGCCTTTTACAGAGGCTGCCTCGAACCATTCAGGAAGTGGCTACCATTCCCACAATCTCTCAGAAGGTCACAATTTCCCACTGGGACAGGAAACGATCCAAGAGATGCCTCAGGGGCTGGAAGCAGCCCTTTGAGGCCTAATACAGACCAGATATGAACAGGAAATGGCTTCCCCTATTCCCTGAGGCACCTCGTGTTCCCCTTGATGACCCATGCAGTCACTTAAGGACCAAAACAGAGACAGCTGCGATTGTGGTCATTAAGTGAGGCAATCACATAGGTGCCCCACTTAACAACCACAAAAACTTGCAACCATAATTCTGGGCTCAACTGTGGTAGTAAATTAAGATCTACCTGTATTACATTTAAAAAAAAAAAAAAAAGAACACATTTTGAACAGTTTAGATACGAACTAGACTGTATTGTTTCTCTGGGCCACATATGTGTGTGTATGTGGGTATATACATATTTTATTTTATTTATTTATTTTTGTCATGTTTATGCAATGTATATTGGAGGTGGTTACCCTTTGAGAGCTGTATGCAACGAAATCTCATTCTAATATATGCTGATTAGTGTACATTTAAAATGACAATAGATCCTATCCTATCCTATCCTATCCTATCCTATCCTATTATTCTATTCCATTCTATTCCTATCCTATCCTATCCTATCGTATCCTATCCTATCCTATCCTATCCTATTATTCTATTCTATTCTATTCTATTCTATTCTATTCTATTCTATTCTATTCTATTCTATTCTATTCTATTCTATTCTATTCTATTCTATTATTTAACCATTGTTGATTTCATTTAAGATTGCTTTTATTGGTCCTCCGGGGTTCATCCAGGGGGAAAAATGGCATAGAAAGATGTTAAAAAGCAGCATGGGGTCCAGGAGTTAAAGGGCTTAGTGCAGAGATGGCGAACCTTTTAGAAACCGAGTGCCCAAACTGCAACCCAAAACCCACTTATGCATGATCGGGTGCCGGGTGGGAGTGGCCCATTGGGTGGGTGTGGCCCATTGGGTGGGCATGGCTGCGGTGGTAACAGCAGACTGGGTGGGACTAAAAAGTTCAATCAATCAATTCTAACTTTGCAAGATCTTTTTTTTCCCCGCGAGAAGTTGAAATTGACTGATTGATTGAACCTTTTTTTTGTACACGGCGGCAGAGGCCTAAAGCGAGAAGGTTTTATAAAACCCAGCTGAAGGCCTAGGACTGGGGCGATGGCGCATGTGCCCACAGAGAGGGCTCTGAGTGCCGCCTCTGGCACCCGTGCCATAAGTTCGCCACCACTGGCTTAGTGCTACCAATTGACCTTGTCTAGATGGTTTGAAAAGGGTGGAAATTTCACATGTCTTTTTGCTGCCATCTGTTGATTATCTAGATGTTTATAGGTGAGATCTAATATCCCTAAAATGACCACAAAAGATTTTGCCATCTAGGCATAATGCCCTGCTTGCATCTGTCGTGTTCTCAAAACTAAAAGGTTCAAATCGGTCTCTGATTATGTCATCTGAGGATGTCTCTCCCACTAGAGACAGTAGAATGCGAGGCCCATGGAAAATGTCTTACGAAACAAAAACCTGAGAATTTTCTTTCTATCTTTCATCCAAGACAGAAAATCATGAAACAGATGGATGCTGACCCCATGCACAAATCAGCCATGGAAACAAACACCAAACCATCAGAGGAGAATGAACTACCAATAAAGCAAAAAACAAATTGCTGTCAAGGAATCAAGGTTTAATGGCGTCTTTATTATTATTCCATTTTTTTAACAAAACAATATTGAAAAGGCATTCAGTTTTGCAACAACGAGGTCTTCTTCCAGATAAAGATAGATATATATTTCCAGGACTGGCACCCGTTGAACACCCCACTGATGACTTAATTCTGCATCAGAGGTTTGAGGCTGCAAGCTCTTTCAAAAGATCTTTGTGTGAATGGCATTAGAACCGTAACTGGAGAAAGGTCATTTCAAAATAGGTGGTGCTTCTGAATGGATCTTCTGGCAATTTGGTTTAAAAAGACAACCCCCCCCCCCCAAGCATCTTCTTGAGCACTTGTGGCTGGTCTGAGTTGTTGAAAGCTATTCTGTTTTGGGAGAAACGGAGAAGAGATCTTGCAGTCTTAAACTGGAAAAGCACTTTCCTCTGGAACAGGGATCTGCAGCCTTGAGAACTTTAAGACTTGTGGACTTCAGCTCCCAGAATTCCTCAGCCAGCATAGCTGGCTGAGGAATTCTGGGAACTGAAGTCCACAAGTCTTAAAGTTCTCAAGGTCGCAGACCCCTGCTCTGGAAGATTCAATTGTTGTTTCTTTCTAGGACAGTGTGTCAAACTCAATTTCGTTGAGGGCCGCATCAGCATTGCGGTTGCCCTGGGGGGGGCAGGGGGGTGCGGTCTACTGGGTGGGTGTGGCCTACTGGGTGGGCATGGCCAGCTCTACATCGTTCGCATCAAGGGTGCCTGTGGGGGCCTGGGCAGGAGTGGGACAGATCTGAGGGTCTCTGGCAGAAGGGGTTGGGACCGGGGCAAGCGCCAAGGCATGGTCCATTTCTTCATTCCTCACAAACGGTGAAACCTCCTCAGCATGCACCCAGGGGGCGGAGGCAATGTGGCAGGGGCTGGTTCCTTGCTGTTTCCAGACGGCCTTGTGGAGCTAAGACTGAATGTGTTTCAGCATAGATGGCCACCACAAAATTGTACGTTGGCTCCCGGCCGGCCTGGGCCAGGGCCAAGGCAGCGGGGGCCGTTCCCTCACTGTTTCCAGGATGGCTTTGCAGGTCATATGAAACCACTTCGTGGGCTGCATCCGGCCCCCTGGCCTTGTGTTTGACATGTCTGTTCTAGGAGGTGGGATCAATCAGTGGGTCAAGAAAACTGACATTTCCATCCCTGCATTGGGGAAATTGACCTTAATATTCCAAATTGCTCTCTTCAAGATACATTAAAAAGGAAAGCTTATCTTTCAACATTTTCCAGTC
>NW_015396698.1:0-3497 GCF_001527695.2 Protobothrops mucrosquamatus
TCCCAGCCTTCACAAGAACTCATGGAGATAAATGGGGAGTTGTAAGCAGTAACATATACTTGACCCACATTATACTGTAATAGTTATTCCACTAATTAGTATTATTTCAATGGAGTCCTTGGTGCTCTCTGAGCTTGGTTGTTTTCTTGCAGACGTTTCATTAGCCAAATAGGTAACATTATCAATGGTAGAAGGGTATGAGATTGGTGGAGAGGAGGAGGAGGAAGGAAGGAAGGAAGGAAGGAAGGAAGGAAGGAAGGAAGGAAGGAAGGACTTGGGGAGGAGTCTTTGGTGCTCTTTGAACGGTTGTTTTCTGGCAGACATTTCATTACCCAAATAGGTAACATTATCAATGGTAGAAGGATATGGGGTTGGGGGAGAGGAGGAAGAGGAAGAGGAAGAGGAAGAGGAAGAGGAAGAGGAAGAGGAAGAGGAAGAGGAAGAGGAAGAGGAAGAGGAAGAGGAAGAGGAAGAGGAAGAGGAAGGGAGGGAGGGAGGGACTGAGGGATCTTTAGTGATCTCTGAGCTTGGTTGTTTTCTTGTAAACATTTCATAACCCCATTAGGTAACATCATCAGTACTATGGGTTTTCTCTCTTTTAATATTCTAGTGGTTTGCCTTGCCTGTGGTTGTGGGTGTGGTTGTGATGGTTCCTTTCCTTCCCCTGGAAAAAACAAATCAAATTGTTAGAGGAAAGATGCTCACGTTGAATTGTTATTTACTTCGTTTTGACTGTGGCAGACAATGAGCATGTTTTTTTTTTTCCCAATATAACCCTAAGAATAGCCTTCCATTCACGAGAATATTTGCAGATATGGTTGGAAGTATATGGAGTTGGAAAATGGCTTAAAAAGTCTGAAAGCCGATAATGACAAAAAGGATTTCCATTCCACACACACTAGAATAAAGAGGATGCGAGATAAATAATTTTAAACAAGTCCTAAGATAATTTTCTAGCTTGGAAGGGGAAGGGGGTAACAACTGATTTATGAACTGTGTTAATACTGTATATTTTTTATCAGTTTGTTTTTGAAAAGAAGAAGAATAAACACTCTCAGAACTAAGAAGCATCAAGGAGGAGCTGGCGTATAACAACTATTAATTTATTGGAACAAATCCAACCTTATTCAAAGGAATTTACATCAATTGGCTATTTGTACTGCAGTCTCAGTATTCTCTAGAAACAGTTAATGGGTAATAAAAATGGGTGATCCTTTTATTGAATGTTTAAACAATCTTCCTAGAACTATGGAAATGCCAAAGTTTAAAAACTGATTTCTTTTTTTTTTTTTTTTTCAAAAGAATAGTAGGAAACAATGTATTTCTTTTGTGTACAAAAATGAATAACACTGTTTAGCAGAAGACATTCACCCTTACTAATGAAACTTGCAAATTTGGTATTTATGAGTTATTCATGAAGTTTTTTGTTCTGCAATTCACATTTTCTTAGAAGTTAACAATTCTGGGGGAAAAAAACACCAGTTTGACACTAAATGTGGACTATTGGATGTCAACAGTAAAGATCTAAACAATTATTTTATAATATTTACTGCCATTATGTTATTTTATATTCTGCATTTTATTATATAAAATGGCTAGTCTTGATAAAAGAAGGACTAGGGGGGTGACACGATAGAGTGTTCCAATATCTGAGGGGCTTCCACAAAGAAGAGGGAAAGTCAACTTATTTTCCAAAGAACCAGAAGAAAGACAAAAAAGAATGGATGGAAACTAATGAAGGAAAGAAGCAACCTGGAATTAAGGAGAACAATCAACCAATGGAACGGATTGCTTTCAGAAGTTGTGGATGCTCATCATTGGAGATTTTTAAGAAGAGACTGGACAGCCACTTATCAGAAATGCTATAGGGTTTCTTGCTTGAGCAGGGGGTTGGACTAGAAGACCTCCGAGGTCCCTTCCAGCTCCATTCTGATTGATTGATATATATATTCTATAATAATAATAAGAACAACAACAGTAATAATAATAATAATAATAATAATAATAATAATAATAATAATAATAATAATAATAATAATAGTAAAGTTGGAAGGGACCTTGGAGGCCATCTAGTCCAACCCCCTGCTCAGGCAGGAAACCCTACACCACTTCAGACAAATGGCTGTCCAGTCTCTTCTTAAAAACTTCCAGTGTTGGAGCATTCACCGCTTCTGGAGGCAAGTTGTTCCACTAGTTAATTGTTCTCACTGTCAGGAAGTTTCTCCTTAGTTCCAGGTTGCTTCTCTCCTTGATTAGTTTCCATCTGTTGCTTCTTGTCCTGCCTTCAGGTGCTTTGGAGAATAGCTTGATTTCCTTTTCTCTGGGGCAGCCCCTGAGAAATTGGAACACTGCTATCATGTCCCCCCTCGTCCTTCTCTTTGTTAGACTAGACATCCCCAATTCCAGCAACCGTTCCTTATATGCTTTAGCCTCCAGTCCCCTGATCATCTTTGTTGCTCTTCTCTGTACTCTTTCTAGAGTCTCAACACCTTTTTTACATCGTGGTGACCAAAACTAGATGCAGTATTCCAAGTGTGGCCTTACCAAGGCATTGTAAAGCGGTATTTACACTTCACATGATCTTGATTCTATCCCTCTGTTTTGATTCTATCCCTCTGCTTGAAATAGAAGAAAAAGAGTCATTAAAAAAATAAAGTATGCTGGAGTAACACCTTCCTACTGAGGAACATCAGAGACCAAGCAAACTGCTAGATTGCATAGATGTTGCAGCCAACACATTAATGCACATCATCACTGTACAATTTCTGGCAAGTAGTAGGATATTAGGGTCCAATTGCAATCAAGAAGTCACTCGGCTATAAATTCAAGCTGAATTAATCATTCGTATAGGTGCTAATATTGTCAACCATTTCCTTTGACTGATTACAATCCTACAATGGTCCCCTGCACTGAACCTCTGCTTGTGTTTGTTAGATGCAACACACCAGTGTCTCTGAATGGAATTCACATCAAGTGCTAGGCAGGCTACGATATGAATTCCATTATAAGGCACTGAGACCATTGTAGGATTGTAATCAGTCAAGGGAAATGGTTGATAATATTAGTGGGTGATTAATTCAGCTTGAATGTATAGGTGAATGACTTCTTGACTGCAATGGGACCACAATGTCCTACTACTTGCCAGAAATTGTACAGTGATGCAATTGTCACCTGGCCTGCCAAGCACTTGATACAAATTCCATTCTGAGACACTAGTGCGTACAAGCTCTGAAGGTAAGCTAATTGTTCTAACTGACAGGAATAATAGAATAGAATAGAATAGAATAGAATAGAATAGAATAGAATAGAATAGAATAGAATAGAATAGAATAGAATAATGGAATGAAGAACAGAACAGAACAGAACAGAACAGAACAGAACAGAACAGAACAGAATAGAATAGAATAGAATAGAATAGAATAATGGAATAAAGAATAGAATAGAATAGAATAGAATAGAATAGAATAGAATAGAATAGAATAGAATAGAATAGAATA
>NW_015396698.1:4162-7993 GCF_001527695.2 Protobothrops mucrosquamatus
AATAGAATAGAATAGAATAGAATAGAATAGAATAGAATAGAATAGAATAGAATAGAATAGAATAGAATAGAATAATGGAATGAAGAATAGAATAGAATAGAATAGAATAGAATAGAATAGAATAGAATAATGGAATGAAGAATAGAATAGAATAGAATAGAATAGAATAGAATAGAATAGAATAGAATAGAATAGAATAGAATAGAATAATGGAATGAAGAATAGAATAGAATAATGGAATGAAGAATAGAACAGAACAGAACAGAACAGAACAGAATAGAATAGAATAGAATAGAATAGAATAGAATAGAATAGAATAGAATAGAATAGAATAGAATAGAATAATGGAATGAAGAATAGAATAGAATAGAATAGAATAGAATAGAATAGAATAGAATAGAATAGAATAGAATAGAATAGAATAGAATAGAAAGGGACCTTGGAGGTCTTCTAGTCCAGTCCCCTGCTCAAGCAGGAGAACCCATACCATCTCAGACAGGTGAGTGTCTAATCTTTTTTTAAAATCTCCAGTGATGGAGCACCCACGATTTCTGTGGGTAAGCTGTTCCACTGGTTGATTGTCCTCACTGTCAGGAAGTTTCTCCTTAGTTCTAGGTTGCTTCTCTCCTTGATCAGTTTCCATCCATTGCTTCTTGTCCTGCCTTCAGGTGCTTTGAAGAATAGCTTGATTCCCTCTTCTTTGTGGCAACCCCTCAAATATTAGAATACTGCTATCACCATGTCACTCTTTTCCTATAATATTTGAAGACAGGCATTGTCAATTGTCCACTTGCAGTTCGCCCATCAGTTTGCATGTGGCATTTGTTCTTATATGAAAATGGATCCAAGAAATATCGAAGGAAGTCAAAACAACGCTAAGACCTGAAAATTTCCACAGGGAGATGGATTCATTTCTTAGTCCTGATCTACTAATATAGTTCATTTTGCATAAAGCTGTACTTACTCGTCATTGAAATTATGCTTTGCTCATACACATATTCAAGGCAAGGAGCTATTTTTTTTTCACAAAAAAAAACTGGGTAACAGAACAATTGATACCCTCACAATCAAAACCTGGAATGAAAACCAATATCATTAAAATGTCAAATTCATTATCTGCAGTGATTAAAAATGCACAGTTTTTTATAAATAGCTGAAAATGCATAATGCAGCCGAGACAAATCTTGACGATAATAGCTCTTCATTGTTGTTTTTTAAATGAAAGTGCTTTCCTGGTTTTGCAAAGCGTACACATTTTAGTCTGTATACTTGATATTTCTCCTTCTCAGACCTTTCCATTTAAACTCAACTTATCTTACAGTTCATCAGCAGCCCAATACTTGTGTGTTCCACAAGCAGCTGAACCCGCCTTTGCTGTCACACAGTTTTATAAATGGCCAAATTGATTTCCTTCCTAACTCGGAAAATATATTTGCTCCTTTGCTGAGATACTTTGAGTCTCCTGTTCAAGTCTACAATCTTTTGAAAAATGCAAGGTTGGTCATGAAAATGCTCACACAACCTTTGCACTACCAGCCTAAGGGCGCTCATCAAATAACTTAGATACATCGAGGTATTAAATGCATTTATCTTTTTATTTGATTGTGGTATGCTGTGAATCAGATTTTTTTTAAAAAAATAATCCCGTTTAAATGGATGTTCTTTCCACTTATCTTTCAAGGAATAGCAAATAACGTCTGGCCAGGTCAAAAGAATCAAGATCAGCTGCACAATAACTTTTTTCACCTGTTTCTTTCGCCTCTGCTTACCAAGGAAATTGGATTTATAAAAGGGTAGAATATCGAAAGACTGCAATGACAATATAACTATATAGAGAAAGGATAAAATAAAGATGCATTTATAACTGTGGAAAGAAGATTAAAAGATAAAAATAGATAGATAGATAGATAGATAGATAGATAGATAGATAGATAGATAGATAGATAGATAGATAAGATGACATAGATAAGATGACATAGATATGATATAGACAAGATGATATAGATAAGATGACATAGATATGATATAGATAAGATGATATAGATAAGATGATATAGATAAGATGATATAGATATAGATAAGATGATATATAGATAAGTTGATAGAGATAAGATGATAGAGACAGAGATAGAGATAGAGATAAGATGATATAGATAGTGATATAGATAAGATGAGATAAATAGCTATAGATAAGATTATATAGAGATATAGATAGAGATAAGATGATATAGATAGTGATATAGATAAGATGAGATAGATAAGATGATATAGATAAATAGAGATAGAGATAGATATAGACATAGAGAGAGATAGAGAGAGGTATAGAGATAGAGATAGAGATAGAGATAGATAGATAGATAGATAGATAGATAGATAGATAGATAGATAGATAGATAGATAGATAGATAGATAGATAGAGAGATAGAGAGATAGAGAGATAGAGAGATAGAGAGATAGAGTGATAGAGATAGAGATAGAGATAGAGATAGAGATAGAGATAGAGATAGAGATAGATAGAGAGATAGATAGATAGATAGATAGATAGAGAAATAGAGAGATAGATAGAGAGATAGAGATATACATGGGGCTACCCTTGAAGAATATTTGGAAGCTGCAGCTTGTACAGAACACAACTGTGTTGGCAATTCTAGGGGTCCTTAGGGTCCCCCGTGAAACACCTCTGTTGCACAACCTGCAATGGTGACTAATTTGCTTCTGAGTCCAATTCAATGTGTGAGTTATCATCTTTAAAACCCTTTGTGGCATTCAATTACAACAGATGCTTAGAACAAAAAGGGAAAGAATTTTTTTTCTGCTTCCAATCTCCCAATGTCTTAGAATTGAGACAAAAATATTAAATTGGTAAATGAAGTAGGAAATAGGTAAGAGATAGAGAAGCAATTTTACATATACAGTATATCGGGCAACTTTGCACTAGCAATGACTGATCAGATTTTTTTTGAGGGAGGGAGGGGGTAACATGGATGTTAAAACAAGAGAAAACGCTAATTTCACTTTTTTTCAGGCTGTAGAAAATATCCTTAGGTAGGAAGGGGTTGAGTAAGTACAAACAATGTAATCTACAAAATCAACTGTAACCATTGCAACTGATTCTACGTGGGACAAAAATCACATCAATTAAAAACCAGGATCAACGAACAATGGCTGGCAGTCAAAAGCCATGATCCCAAATCCTCAATCTCTACTCACACCAACACCAAACAACAGTTTGATTGGAGTAATACTAAAATCATTGGCCACACTACCACCCACCATGCTCATGAGTTCATCAAAGCCTGGCACGCCTCAAGCAATTCCACCAACAGACACATTGACGCACAACCAGCCTACAAATCCTTCAGGATCCAAGTCAACAACACAGCCAACCAGAGGCAGCAACAACCCTCAACCAACTCAGCCAAGTCCCCTCCCCCCAGCAGTTCACCTCCCAATGACCCTGACCTGATGTAACCTCCCCATCATAAGACCCTCACTGATGTTTCACACCTGACCTACTGATAATTCACACCCTCCAATGAGTCTGACTTGAAGTAACCTCCCCATCACAAGACCCACCACAAGCCTCTTTCTGATGACCCATCACAAGACCCTCACTTGACACACCCACGCCTGACCCCATCACAAGACCTTTGCTTGGCACACCCACACCTGACCCATCACAAGACCCATCATAAGACCCTCACTTGACAACCCACACCTGACCCATCCCAAGACCTTCACTTGGCACACCCACACCTGACCCATCACAAGACCCATCACAAGACCCTCACTTGACACACCCACACCTGACCCATCACAAGACCCTCACTT
>NW_015396699.1:0-1399 GCF_001527695.2 Protobothrops mucrosquamatus
CAATCTTGTCTTATTTTCAGAGACTGCCTTGTAAGTCCTTCACTTTTCTTGGCAAGCAATCACTTTTCAGAAATTATTTACCATTGTCTCCCTTTCTAAGGCTACAAAAAAGCGACTGCCCAGGCTTCCTATAGCTATCTTGCCAGTCTGCAAACCTTTTTGTTAATTACCTGCAACTGCACTAAAAGTCAGTCTTCAGATAATATTCATAACTAGATTAATAGATTAAGCCAATGGAGAAAGACATATAGGAAAAAGATAATTGACATCAAGTTGAAAGATCTTTCATTATGATTTGGTCATCTTTATCTGCTCAGTAAAAATCTTTGCATTCTATTGGTTTATGCAACAAAAATACGACTGTGTGACTAGTTTATTGGTCCTTATCCCTTTGGGGCTTTTTTGCAAATATATCTAAAAGCAGGTTTATATATTTGATTTATGTTTTATTGGCATCACTGTTAAATGGAAAATCAATTTTCTACCTAAGCCGAATGGATTATAACTGAATATCACAGACAGTTAAGAAAAATGTTTTGTTTTTAACAGTACTTCTTTCGTAGACCTTTAAAGATTCAGAAAGTGATTTTTTATTACATTTTATTATTAATAAGAGTCGCAGAAGAAAATATTTACTAATGTGACAAGTTTTTGATTTCTCTGCTACATATAATTTCAACAATGGTAAAGCACTGCAATTGAAAAAAATCCACTGGTGCAGAATGCATTACATTATAAGCATTGCAAAGAACAAGAAGATGCCGTATGCTGATTTATGTTCCATCTGACCAACTACAGAAGCAATCCAAAGTTTGGGACAAGTTTTCCATGCCTAACTTCAGTAGTCTTGGAAGCTAAGTAGGACTGAGCCTGGTTAGTACTTGGAAGAAGACCACTGAGAAATCCCAGGGCTTGGATTTGCAGATTGTTGGACTCGATGATCTCCAAGGTCCCTTCCAACTTTATTATTATATTATAATATTATTATATTATATTATATTATATTATATTATATTATATTATATTATATTATATTATTATATTATATTATATTATATTATATTATATTATATTATATTATATTATATTATATTATATTATATTATAATTATTATATTATATTATATTATATTATATTATATTATATTATATTATATTATATTATATTATATTATATTATATTATAATTATATTTGAAGCTAACCTAAGTCATGGTAAAACTCTCCCACAACAAGACAATAGCAGACTGCTGCTATCAGCTTGCCACAGAAACATGGATGTGTTTGTGACGTGACCAGAATTGAACATCATTCAATTTCCTGGAGATGTTTGAGATTGAGATTGAACGCTAAATTGAAACAATTTTTAAAGGGGTGTTTTAAAAATTTTTTAGGGGGAA
>NW_015396699.1:4500-7991 GCF_001527695.2 Protobothrops mucrosquamatus
AGTAATTTTAATGGGAACACAGCAATCAATATTTGGCTTTTAATTAGGTTTTAGTGGGGTTATTTTGTGTATTTTTGTATGATTTTCTTTGTATCTTGTATATTGTATTTGTGTTTTTAATATGCTGTGAACCGCCCTGAGTCCTACGGGAGAAGGGCGGTATACAAATTAAATTAACATTAACATTAACATTAACATTAACATTAACATTAACATTGATTCCTTTTCCATGAAAAGCAAATGTTCTATCAGTGAGCTCTAGCCTAGCATACAATTTTTGCATATATGGCTGTGTGTGTGTGTGTGTGTGTGTGAGCGAGAGAGAGGAGAAAGGGGGAGAGAAATTTTTCACTTCAATATATGGAGGATTTTAATGGGCAAAATAATTTGATAGGTGTAACCAAGTATTTAAATGGAATGAACAGGTATCACATTTTATAATGCTTTTCAGAAATAAGGGTAAGTAAACCAAAGCAGAAATTCAATGGAATCCCATGTTTCATAGTTCATTTCATGTAAGCAGTCGCTTATAAGCAAGAGTATTGTAGAAAATAGCTCACTGCTTTTCAGATTTTGACTTAATGATGCTTGCTTGCTTGCTTGCTTGTTGGGTGTTTGGCTAATAATATCCTCCAATGACAACTTCTCGTGTTCTATAAGTGAAACAGAGCCACTGGCAAATAAAGGACTGGCTTCTTCAATCTTTGTATGCAGCAACTGATAAAATGTCTAGTTTTGTAGAACACGGTTAATGTACAGAAGGTTTGGCATTTAAGCTGACTTTGAAGTCGAGAGGGTCCAAACTTGTCCATCCTGGCTGGGTGTTTGGAAGCTGTAGTTCCAATACATCTGGAGCATAACTTGTTATAGCAGCCTACATTATAATTAGCATTCTGGGGGAAGAAAGAATTTGGAGCAGCATAAAACTTCTTTTGGCATACATATTTCATGTTACTTCAAAAAAAATGTGGGATTAAATAGCCCTTTAGTAATGTGGAGTGCTGCAGGGGGCAGCCTCAATTGAGGGGATTTCTCCATTATTCCATCTCCAATCATTTATTTTTATTTATTACGATCATAGTGCCTGGGGTCAAACTACCTCTTTATGGTTAAGAAAGTGGATCCTGTTAGATCTCAAGGGAAAGATGTTCCACAGGGCAGGGGCTACTGTGGAAAACGCACGCTTCCTGGCTCTCACTAGATGCCAACATTTAATGCAAAGGATTATAACATTAAGTTCCCTCCAAATCTTGGTTTACACTCCAAAGTTTTTATTTCAGATTGTCTAGAGCACGGGTGTCCAACCTTGGCAACTTAAAATTAAGACTTCTGGACTTCAAGTTCCCAGCATTCCCCAGCCAGCCATATTGAAGTCTAGAAGTCTTAAAAGTTGTCAAGGTTGGATACCAACCCTGGGTCGTGGCCCACAACCAGCCATGAGCTGTTCGGCTACTGAAGCTGCAGGCAAGCAGTGTCCAAGTGTGTCCATGTGCACTCCAGTTGCACGAGTGGTGGGCATGCTTGACTGGTGCTTGCACAAATGGAGTTGTGCGCATACTTGCCTGCCACTCACAATGAACCATCCCCTCTTCCCTCCCCCCCGGTCCACACAGCTGGAAAGGTTGGGGAACTCTTGTCTAGAGGACATCTTAATGAAATTTTGATGACCTTAGTTCTATGATATCTCTCCTACGTTCCTCGGTCAGAAATCATGACTACCACTTTTACATTGTCCTTCTTGCTCCTCCTCCAGTTCTGCTGCAGTTATTTATTTATTTCACTTCTTTATTAAACATATATGCTACCCGTCTCACTGTAACAGTGACTCTGGGTGGCTTACAGCATAATAAAAAGATAATACGAAAGAATTTCAAATTAAGAAAGATTAAATAAAGGCTAAAAAAAAAAAAATCAAGAGAACAGGCGACATGGGAGTGGGGACTTTCTTTTGACCCCCCTCAGGTACCCCCAGCATTGAGCGTCCCTATCAGGGCCCCAGGTCAGCTAGCAGAGTCAGGGTATAAGGCTCTTCTGGAATATCTCAAGGGCTACCACAAAGAAGAGGGAGTCAAGCTATTTTCCAAAGCAACTGAAGGCAGGACAAGGAGCAACGGATGGAAGGTAACCAAAGAGAGAAGCAACCTAGAAGTAAGGAGAAACTTCCTGACAGTTAGAACAATTAACCAGTGGAACAACCTGCCTCCAGAAGCGGTGAATGCGCCAACACTGGAAGTTTTTAAGAAGAAACTGGACAGCCATTTGTCCGAAATGGTATAGGGTTTCCTGCCTAGGGGGTTGGACTAGATGACCTCCAAGGTCCCTTCCAACTTTATCATTATTATTATTATAAGGCCAAAGTGTAGAGGATGACCGATAGGACAATATTCCAAAGGGTGGGGGCCATAGTCCAAAAGGCTCCCTTAGACCCTGCCAGCCAAAATTCTTTGGCAGCCAAGGTCTGAATAAATCTCAAATGTGTTTTTTTTCTTCAAAAGGCAACTGGGCTGTTTTTTCCTTGAAGAAGATGAAGAAAACATTTCGCTTCTCATCCAAGAAGCCTCATCAGTTCTGATGGCGGGAAAATGTTTCGCTTCTCATCCAAGAAGCTTCATCAGTTCTGATGGCGGGAAAATGTTTTGCTTCTCTCCTGAGAACCAAAACGTTTTCTTCTTCTTCTTCCTCAAGGGGAAAAAAAAACAGTCCAGTTGCCTTTTGAAGAAAAAAGCACCATTGAGACAACCGTGACCTGGATGACTGAGAATCTCCCCAGATCTGAAGGAGGTTTCTTCAGTTGGAACGAGCTGGAAGAACCAATCCCATTGAGATGAAATGGGTCCTCAGTTAATTATGCTGATAATAACGGGCATCCTGTGTGCAACGTCTTTATTTACCAGAATAATCTTCAGAGGGATCTTTAACTTGGGAGTGAGATTTTACTTTCTTCCAATCCGGTAACCTCTTTGGGATGCTTAAATTTTTTTCATCCCTTGGAAAGAAAATTGGTGTAAGATACTTCTCACAACTGGAGGAAGAATGAGTGTAAAAGCACAAGTGAATGTGAATGAATTAGTGTCTCTTGCCCCACCACCAATCTCACCAACTTGTTCAGTGCTTTCCATCCCAAAAAGGTTCCCCCCCCCTCCTGGACAGGCGCTTCTTTTGAGCAAAGTTAAACACAGATAAATGAATGGGTACCCCTGAGGTCCACAGTGAAAAAATATGGAGAATTCACATGATTAATACATCCTATTTCATGCACATGGTGGTTATGAAGGACCAGGCTTCACTTTTCTTGACAATATTCATAGTTACAACATCTCAAAAAAAAATTGTTAGCAACAAATGATAACTAAACCTGAGTCGGCCTCGTAGAAAATAGTTATATATGTCTTTCAAAAAGTTGCAAAAGATGAAAACCAAAGAATTCTGACTTCCTTTCCTTTAAAAAAAAAACCTGCACTTTTGCTTCCACTGACTTGGCTGACTCCCAT
>NW_015396699.1:11312-14942 GCF_001527695.2 Protobothrops mucrosquamatus
ACTATTAGAAGCTTGCTTTGCTTTTTTAAGCAAATGCTGTTGATTCTTATGATCCTTATAGAATCCTGCAAGCCACACTTAAGTATTTTAGGAGCTATAAGCATCTCAGAAGCCATAGATCACTAATTTCTGATCTAATGCATCTTTTAAAATGATCTTTTGCAAACAGTTAACCTTATTCTCCAACCCTTCGTTAGGTTGCATGGCATGCAAAAGATTTAGCAAGAGCATTGTTCTCCCAGTGAGGTAGCTTCCTCTGAGGAATGTACAACATTTGGAACAAAGCCACTTTTCACCCCTTCCCATCCATCCTGTATTGAAATCTCTCCTTTTCTCACAAGCTCATATATGTCCTTAGTGAGAATAGTGAATGATTCTTCAACGTTTGTGGCATCCTTGGCAGATGTTTCTATGTATTTTATGCCACAGGCTGATGCTAGTTCTTCAGCTTCCTCTCTTGTAACCTGGCGCTCTGATTCCAAGTCGCATTTGTGTCCCACCAAGATGAAGATAATCTGGAAAGGTTGAACGTGCATTTTTGCTTCATCCAACCAATCATATACGTGTTCAAAAGAAGACCTGTTTGTGATATCAAACACCAGCAAGCCTCCTACTGAATTCCGGTAATAGGAACGGGTGATTGACCTGTAAAATAAAAAGGGAGAGACCAGCTCAGCAGGAATATTACACTTTTTAAGGTGTACATTTCAAAAGCAATAGGGGGCAGGCGGGGGAACAAGGAGTATCTGCAGGATCGTGCTGCTTTTTTTCAAAATAATAAAATAGTGTCAAACTGGTTGGCCCGCAGGCCGGATGCGTAACCCGGCTCCGCAAAGGCAAAAAATGTTCACGATACGTCACGTGACGCGATTGAGTTTGACACCCATGTAATAAAAGCATACTCTATTTCCTTCCCCACATGTGCAAAGTTTGGTCTTGAATTGTATCAATGCTGAAATGGTGTGCAATACCGCCACATACACACACATTCTATGGATTCCAATAGAGCTGGATAGAATTAAAGTGAAAACAGACAATTCTGTTGTCTTGTCCAGCTTGCCCTGGATAACAGTGCCAGCTAGTCTGGAGAATTGCATCTCCAGATCATATATGATGCTGAAATACATAAACCAGCTTCTTAACTAAAACTAGCCTTTTGGATAGATACTTTCAGTCTAGTCTTCTGCCTAATTTCTCAACTTCTTCATGCAAATATCAAATAAAAATATATTAGATCTCAGAGTATCTGTTGTGTCTCAGGCTCTTTACTCCCACTTCTACACAAGTTTTTTTTTTTTAAAGAAGTTTTAATTTTTTTTTTTTAAATAAGGACTCTAACAGGCTGCAAAACAAAGCACCAGCCTAAACCATTATACCCCTGATATACATTGGAGGCATTGGAAGCATTATTAGGAAAAAAAGTGGTGATTTGAAGTTACAATGGCACTGAAAAAAGTGATTTATGATCAGTCCTCACACTTATGGCCATCGCAGCTTCCCCACAATCACAATGATCAAAATTCAGGCGCTTAGTAACCAGCCTGTATTTACCATGCTTGCACTTTCCTGTGGTCAGCTGAACGCCATTTCCAACCTTCCCAGTCAGCCTCAGATAATCAAAGCAAAGTCCATGGGGGAAGCCAGGTTTGCTTAATGACCGTGCTTAACGACTGCCTCATTTAGCACCTGTATCTGTCAAGGAAGGAAAAGGAAAATGGACTTTTCCAAAGTTCCTCTTGTGAATGACTGGTTACAATTGCTTAATTATGAGAAAAATATTCTTTACATGCATTCAAAATCCCTTTTTTCTCACTAGTGCTTCACACATCCAAGATGATGGATGACCTATGATTTGTTCACAGGTCTCGTCCCATAAAACCTCTTCTTTGTTTTTTTTTTAAAAAGAGAAGGAAATCAGACACTTCCAGCTTTGCTTCAGTCTGCTACTAGTCTACTGCTATTTTTTTATTACTGCATTATTGTTCTGATTTGGTGCCTAGTGCTATTTATCTGCATTAAAAAAAAATTTTAAATGCTTTTAAGCCTTTGGTAGCCACCCAAAGAGCAAAAAAGGTGTAATTTCCCAAATGAAGAGCAGTGCCTGAAAAGAAGCTGGCCTTTCTCAGGAATGGGCAGACTAACCCACAAGCCTAATTCAGATTATCATCTGCCCCTCAAGACTGCACTCTGGCTTTGGCAGCAAGAATTAGAGGTGTGCATATTATTAATATGTAAGAACTGCATTTGCAGGTATTTTACCTGAAGGGTTAGTTGGTTCAATAACCTGCCATTTTTTTCCTCATTTGGTTAAAGGGCAATTTCTCCCTGATTGTGCTTACACAAAACACCAAGTCACAAACCAGCCACTACCCTTTCGTCTAGGGCAGAGGTGTCAAACTGCCGGCCCGTGGGCCGGTTGCATCATGCAGAGGCCGCACCTACCCCAGCTCCGGAAATGTGAAAAAAGTCGTGATACATCACGACACATCACGTGACACGGCAAGTTTAACACCCGTGCTCTAGGGCAGTGGTGGCGAACCTATGGCACGGGTGCCAGAGGCGGCACTCAGAGCCCTCTCTGTGGGCACGTGCGCCGTCGCCCCAGTCCTAGGCCTTCAGCTGGGTTTTATAAAACCTTTTCGCTTTAGGCCTCTGCCGCCATGTGCAAAAAAAAAAGGTTCAATCAGTCAATTTCAACTTCTCGCGGTGAAAAAAAAGATCTTGCAAAGTTGGAATTGATTGATTGAACTTTTTAATCCCACCCAGTCTGCCATTACCACCGCAGCCATGCCCACAAAATTGGCCACACCCAGCCAATGGGCCACACCCACCCGGCACTTGACGATGCATAAGTGGGTTTTTGGTTGCAGTTTGGGCACTCGGTCTCTAAAAGGTTCACCATCACTGCTCTAGGGTATTGTGCAAGCTCATTCCATGTGGTTAATCTATGATACAGGTAGTCCTCAACTTACAACAGTTTGTTTAGTGACCTTTCAAAGTTACAACCGCACTGAAAAAAGTGACTTATGATTGTTTTTCACACTTACGACCATTGCAGCATCCCTCAACTGACTCATATTTATGACAGTTTCAGTGTCCCAGGGTCATGTGATCACTTTTTGGAAACGTCTGACAAGCAAAGTCAACACTTAAGTCACACTTAAGATACACTTAACAATTGTGGCAAAAAAGGTCATAAAATGGGGCAAAATTCCCTTAACTATCTCATTTAACAACAGAAATTTTGAGCTCAGTTGTGGTTGTAAGTCAAAGACTACCTGTACATGTGTAAACTTAATAAATAAGTGGCTGAGCGCAAAAGAATTGAGGCCTTTGAACTATGGTGCTGGAGAAGACTCCTACGAGTCCCCTAGACTGGAAGGCGATCAAACTGGTCAGTCCTAGAGGAGATCAACCCTGACTGCTCTTTGGAAGGCCAGATCCTGAAGTTGAAACTCAAGTACTTTGGCCACCTAATGAGAAGGAAGGACTCACTGGAGAAGAGCCTAATGCTGGGAAAGATTGAGGGCAATAGAAGAAGGGGACGACAGAGAATGAGGTGGCTGGATAGAGTCACTGAAGCAGTAGGCGTGAGCTTAAATGGACTCCAGAAGATGGTAGAGGACAGGA
>NW_015396700.1:0-2601 GCF_001527695.2 Protobothrops mucrosquamatus
GGTGAGAAAGAAGCTCAAGGATGACTTGCCTTGATGCTCTTTGGTGCCAGCGGGAGCGAAGGGGAGACGCTTTCAAGGTTCTGCTACTATACTCGGTACTGACAATGTCTACTATTTCTCGTGTCGGTGGTTTCTCGGCCTGGTCTACCTCGAAGGATTGACGGACGGGGAAGCTCCAAAGAAAAAATGTAGCAGGAAAACGTGAATTCACCCCAGGAAAACAGGAACGGGTGAGAAAGAAGCTCAAGGATGACTTGCCTTGATGTTCTTTGGTGCCAGCGGAGCAAACGGGAGACGTTTTCAGGATTCTGCTACTATAATCGGTACCGACAATGTCTACTATTTCTTGTGTCGGTGGTTTCTCGGCCTGGTCTACCTTGAAGGATTGACGGACGGGGACGCTCCAAAGAAAACATGTAGCAGCTCTTAGGACAACGTGAATTCACCCCAGGAAAACAGGAAGGGGTGAGAAAGAAGCTCAAGGCTACCCTGCCAAGTTGGAAAGCTTTCGGGAGAGACCCTCCATACTGACCCACCCCTTGAGTAGATTCGCCTCATTCCCTGTCTCGCTCCCACTCCGCTTTGTGAGTGTGTTGCTGCGAGGACCCGGCGAGGCAGGAGAGGACCAACTGGGCCATTCTCCCTCAAATCCCCCCGTCAAAACACACGGCCTCGTTCATAAGCGAGAAGGAGATTTAATAATAAGGTTTCAGGTTGAAACAGAAAGTATTTCCTTCGTGAGTCCCCATTAGCCATTGGAGGGCGACATGGAAGAGTACAGAGATGGCCTTGTAGGAAATATGTGGCAGCCCTATAAGGAAAACGTGAATTCACCCCGGGAAAACAGGAACGGGTGAGAAAGAAGCTCAAGGCTGCCCTGCCTTGATGCTCTTTGGTGCCAGCGGGAGCGAAGGGGAGACACTTTCAGGATTCTGCTGGTATTCTCTATATCGAATCAAGCCGAGCTTTAATATTTCTTGCGGTTTCCTGGTCTGGTCTAACTTGAAGGACTGATGAATGGGAAGTCCCAAACGGAGTGTAATTCCAGAGGGACCTGGGTTCAGGATGGCGGAGATATAGGCTGTGGGGCCGGTTGAGGGCAGGATCTTCCCGTGTCCTGTCATTTGAGGGGAGAAACTGGGTTCTTCGGAAAAGGAATCGGCTCAGGGTGACTCCGCCATGAATCTCGGACTCGGCGTCTTGGGCGGTCTCCCAGCGAGGGCTGGATTAGAACTCTGAGCAGAAGGGGGGAAGCGCAGGGCAGAGCGGCCCCCTTGGAGCAGAGGATCAAGTAGAGAGGCTTGCCGGTGTCCGTTAGAGCGGAGGTCCCCAATCTTTTGGGCACCAGGGACCGGTTATGTGGAGAGAGATTTTTCCGCAGACCCGGAGAATATGTGGTTTTGTGTGCCGCCTGCATCCCGCGGATGGGGCTTTGCTTGTTTTTTGTGGAAAGGTTGTTGGCATGCTGTGGACCGGGGGTTGGGGACCCCTACGTTAGAGAACACCAAGAGAAGGCACATATTTCTTTGATGTTGTTTATGTCTGCCTTCGGCGTGTCTCCCGGTGTCCATTAGAGAATAGAACACCAGGAGTAATTTTTCGCCTTATACTGCTCTTCGTCTTTCTTCATCATGGCCTCCGTGTAATAATTTGCACCTTTGTTCTTCTGCACCAGCTCATCGATCATGGTCATCAATTCGGCCATCTGTTCCTCCCGCTCATCGCCTATGGCCTTGTTGTTGAAAGCCAGGTAGCGGTTCCCGCACTTGGCCAACTGTTCCCGAAGCGAGGCGTCTCCCTTGGAGAGGAATTCCTCCAAGGATTGCCCTTCCAGGTCATCTTTCCGGGTGAACAAGGTGATGATGTAATTCTTGGCGTTCAAGCTGAAGATCTCACTGATCAGCTTGGCCACGTCTTTCTCCTCCTTGGAGAAACGGCCCGGACGCATCACCTGCAGAATGACGTGCGGGCCCGGGACGCACATGCTCACGCACTTCTTCACTTCGGCAGCCGTTTCCCGGGCCGGGATCTCGGTGTCGAAAAAGCCCGGCGTGTCAACCACCACAATCTTCCGGCCGTTCGACCACGTCTCCTCTTTCTGACACGTCTCCGTTACCGACTTAGAGGACATCCCAAAGTCAAAGATTTTGCCTCCTAGGATGGTGTTCCCCGTCGCGCTTTTCCCGTTGCCGGTTTTGCCCACCAGGACGATCCTCCGTTCGGGCCCTGCAACGCAAAGGGGAGAGGAGACACAAAAGGGGATCCGGTCATCAGCGTACAGCCATCATCACTGTTGTGGACCAGCCAGTTAGCTGAGAACTGTATGTTAGAATGCTTGGCATTTCAAGGGTTAAGCGCTGTCTCCTTAAGAGATGGCTTATGAGTAATGTAGTTTAGCTGTTCAGTGAACCCTATAATTATCCAGTTAAGTGGGAGGAGTTTCAAAGTTATGGCAGGACATCCTGTTACGCGTCTGGGTAAAGGCATGCCTTTGTGTAAAACCAGCATGGGGATGCATGGAGGGATATGGTCTACAACCACGCTAAAGCTGATATGAAGGAATGACTGTTTTTGCCTACGTAAAATGGACAAGTGTACACA
>NW_015396700.1:4963-7990 GCF_001527695.2 Protobothrops mucrosquamatus
TTATTATTATTATTATTATTATTATTATTATTATTATTATTATTATTATATTATATTATATTATATTATATTATATTATATTATTATATTATATATTATTTATATTATATATTATTTATATTATATATTATTTATATTATATTATATTATATTATATTATATTATATTATATTATATTATATTATATTATATTATATTATATTATATTTTATTATTATATTATTATATTAATTATATTATATTATATTATATTATATTATATTATATTATATTATATTATATTATATTATATTATATTATTATATTATTATATTATATTATATTATATTATATTATATTATATTATTATTATATTATATTATATTATATTATATTATATTATATTATATTATATTATATTATATTATTATATTATATTATATTATATTATATTATATTATTATATTATATTATATTATATTATATTATATTATATTATATTATATTATATTATATTATATTATATTATATTATATTATTATATTATAATGTATTGTCCGCAGTAACAATAGCATTCGTTCAATATTGGGGGGGAAAAATGCAAATCTACCCATGGAGGAAGAATTAATGAAGAAAATCTTAAGACGGCGCAGAAATGGACAGGTCGACATGGAAGATGAAAGAGAAAGAAGGCTCGGTGTCCTTCAGAACAAGGGACAATTTTTATCAGTGGCTAGAAAAAACGAGAAGAGAAGATTGAAGAAGTATATTATTAACGAACGTATTGATTCGGAAAATATGGAAGCTAATTATGACGGATGGTTTTTTTAAACACGCGAATCCAGACACTACGCTGTTTGCGAAATCCTGAAGAATGTGATCTTATAAAAATTAATTATATATACATATATACATACTTAAAAGAAACAATCGAACACCGGGCATAAAATACAAACAAAACTGTTTAATACACTTACTTTATACACACACACACACACACACACAAATAACTGCTTGCAGTATTCTAGGGGTGGCCTTACTGAAGCTTTGCAGAGTGGTGCTAGTCCCTCATGCCATCTTGGTTGAATCCCTCTCTTAAGGCAACTCAATATTGCTACGGCTTTTTTGGCTGGCTCCTATTGAATTGATTGTCCGCTAAGACTTGGAGATCCCCCATCCCAGTTACTGCTATTAAGCCAGGTTTCACCCAATCGGGGGCTGGACTAGAAGACCGCCAAGGTCCCTTGCAGCTTCTATTCTATTCTATTCTATTCTATTCTATTCTATTCCTTTTCTATTCTATTCCTTTTCTACTCTATTCTATTCTATTCTATTCTATTCTATTAATTCTCTATTCTCTTCCTTTTCTATATTCTATTCTATATTCTATTCTATTCTATTCAATTCTATTCTATTCTAATTTCTTATTCTGTTCTATTCTATTCTATTCTCTATTCTATTCCTTTTCTATGTTCTATTCTATTCTATTCCTATTCTATTCCTATTCTATATTGTATTCAATTCCTATTCTATTCCTATTCTATATTCTATTCTATATTCTATTCCTATTCTCTATTCTATTCTATTCTATTCTATTCTATAATTTCTTATTCTGTTCTATTAATTCTCTATTCTATTCCTATTCTATATTCTATTCTATATTCTATTCTATATTCTATTCAATTCTATTCTATATTCTATTCTATTCTATTCCTATTCTATATTCTATTCTATTCTATTCCTATTCTATATTCCTATTCTATATTCTATTCTATTCCTATTCTATTCCTATTCTATATTCTATTCCTATTCTATTCCTATTCTATTCCTATTCTATTCCTATTCTATATGTTATTCTATTCTATATGGTAGTCTATCTTTTCTATTCTATTCTATTCTATTCTATTCTATTCTATTCTATTCTATTCTATATTCTATTCTATTCTATTCCTATTCTATATTCCTATTCTATATTCTATTCTATTCCTATTCTATTCCTATTCTATTCCTATTCTATTCCTATTCTATATGTTATTCTATTCTATATGGTAGTCTATCTTTTCTATTCTATTCTATTCTATTCTATTCTATTCTATATTCTATTCTATATTCTATTCTATTCCTTTATTCTATTCTATTTTATTCTATTCCTATTCTATATTCTATTCTATATTCCATTCTATTCCTATTCTCTATTCTATTCTATTCCATATTCTATTCTAATTATTCTCTCTCCCTTTGGGTTTTTCCTCGCCTAAGTGGAAGAATTTATTTTTCATTGGCGCCCCCCACCTCCCGCCCCACGACCGCCAGCCGTCTCTCCCGGCGTTGGCCCATCAGCCACTGCCGCACCGGGTCTCAGGGCTGACCCGGCCCTCCGCCTTGGGAATTCCGCGCCCGTTGCTCCCGGGAGGAGAGAAGCGGACACAGGAGGAGAGAAAGCGGCGGCGGCATCGAGGTTAGAGCCCGGCGCTCCGGAGGTCTTCTAGTCCAACCCTCCCCCCCCCCAGCTCAAGCAAATCCGAATAGAGCTAGGGAGGGACCTCAGAGGTCATCTAGTCCAACCCCCTGGGTTCGACGACTAGAAGACCTCCGGGGGCCCCCTCTCGACTCTGTGATTCTGTCGGGGTCTGCTGCTCGAGCAGGGGGGTCGGACTACTAGATGACCTCCGAGGTCCCTTCCGACCCTGTCCTGCTGTGATTCTGTCGGGGTCTCCTGCTGGAGCCGGGGGCTGGACTAGAAGACCTCTAAGATCCCTTCCAACTCTGTTATTCCATGATTCTGTAAGGGTCTCCTGCTTGAGCAGGGGGTCGGACTAGATGACCTCCGAGGTCCCTTCCGACTCTGTCCTTCTGTGATTCTGTCGGGGGTCTCCTGCTCCAGCCGGGGGGTCGGACTAGATGACCTCCGAGGTCCCTTCCGACTCTGCCCTGCTGGGATTCTGTCGGGGTCTCCTGCTGGAGCCGGGGTCGGACTAGATGACCGACGTAGGATCCCGAGTGGGACTTCGGAAGTCATCTAGACCGACCCCCGGCTCCAGCAGGAGA
>NW_015396701.1:0-3384 GCF_001527695.2 Protobothrops mucrosquamatus
TCTGAGTTTGCTGCTTTGCTCACTCATGTGGAGTAGTCAGATAATGAAATGTCTGCAAGGAAACCACCAAGCTCAGACAGCACTAAGGACTCTATATATTGGGGAATAATAATAATGTATTAAGCAGGAGAAATAAATAAAAGTATAAAAAGAAGCAGGTGATTATTCTCTGTAAACAGGAACAGAAGACTAGGAGGACTAAAAGGAGAGTTGACTCATCAATCTTCCTGTTCTCTCCCTGTTTCTAACTGATCATCCACAGTGAAAATGTAAATAAAGCTAATAGGAGACTACAGTATGAGTGTATCTCCTCCTAAGTACCACAATCCAAGTCAAGTTGAGTTCCTCTCTCCAGGCTTGTTCTCAGGGATCAGTTTCCTAACCAACTGAGCTTGGAATAGGCTGACTCTGCCCATCTCTTTCTAATCTGCAAGATCAGAACCATTAAGCACAGCCCTGAAAGAATCCAGCTACAGATATAGTTCTGATTGAATTCTTGCAGCACTTTTGCCTTTGCATCCTCCCAACACAGTGGCTGTATTCCCATAACAGGCTTATTAATCTAGTTACTGAATTAACCCATTTTCTGGGATGGCCTCACATGGTGCATCACCAGCTGGCCAAATGACCTAGTTTTGCCTCGCTCAAGCCACAGAAGTTAGCATTCTTGTAGAAATCCATCTACTCTCTCTCTTTACCTGGCTAAGTGTGTTGTGTTAACACAGTGAAAATCTGGGCTGGGCCTGAGAGAAGTTTAAAATCAACAAGTGAAATAATATTCACCATGTCTTCTTACCTGATTTACACTGTTGACCATTTGAAAAACCCATGGTCTTAAATTTTCCTTGTGCTTCTTGACCTACAGAAAAGATAAAAATGTTAAGATGAGATCATAATTATAGGAAGAAGGGAAAGAAGGAGGGAGAGAAAGAACATATCAGTGAAAGGATCATTGAATTGTTGATGTAATAATAATTTTTATCCAAGCAATCCAAAGTATTCTTTTGTGCTGATTTTTTAAATTTACATTTGTGCCATTAATATATTAAGGTTTTTAACTTTTCAGCAGCATACATGGGCTTTTCTCCTGGTGGGAGAAAATTTTGGTCAGCCTGCTGAAATACTTTTCTAAATTGGATGCTATATTTCCATGTTCAGAGATGTGTGAGATAAACATTCTTCACTATACATCTTTTTCTTCATGTGTTGTTAATTTGGACGAACAAAGAGTGCAGGAATGTTTCAAAGAAAGCTACAGAACTGTTTAACCAGTAAGGGATAAAAATAAATTTAGATGGTATCCAGGAAGAACAAATGTGCAAATGTCTCTTAATTTTGTAAATGTTGGTTGGGTCCAATAACAAAAAATATGAAAGTTTATGATAAAGCACATTTTAAGAAAAATCCAGATAGGATGTTTGTTAATCTCTTCAAAAATGCCCACATTAAAAAAGGCAGAAACAAAATGCTGTGCTCAATGCAGAAAGAAAATGGAGAGATATCCAGGATACTTACCATTCTGTGGTCCGCAACTATTGCAAGCTTAACGTATCTTCGGGGGAATCTTTGTTGCTAAACAGAACAATAAACAAAAGGCTGTTTAGACATGTTGTTCCCAGCAGCCAACAGGAATGTTGGTCAACCTCAGATAATCAGAAAAGTGCTTGTTTTACTCTCTGGTCAAAATACTTGAACTTTCAGAAATATTGGTTCTTTCAAGAAGACATTTATAGGAAGACAGCTTGTTAAAATTTTATCCCTGAGCCTTGAGCCCTTCGGAACTGGGCCATGGAAGTGGCAGGTGAGCGCCTGCATCTCCACTTGCATGACCAACGAGTGAGCATGGGTGGGTGTGCTCCATTTGCATGAGTGGGTGCGTGTGCCCACTGCTCTCACAAATAGATCTGGGTGCATGCATGACCCCGCTTCTCACGTGGAACCATCCCCTCCCCCCCACCTGTCTGCAAAACTGGAAAGGTTGGGGAACTCTGACTTAGAGAAAGTACTGACAAAGTTTTGAGGGAAAAGTTCATTATGCAATGGATTCTCAAGCACCAACAAAAGTGGTCACCTTTAATAAAAATCACTTTCTTTGTATTAATAAGGTGTGGCACTTGTTTCCAATTAATCTGTTTTTGGAATTTATGATGCCTACATTTAAAGATAAAGGTATATATGAATACCTAATTCTGAACTGAATTTAATAGGAATAAGAACAGGCACATGAGGAAATTGCTCTCTTTGACTTGTTTTTCAGCCTGTCTAAATGATGCTCCAATGACTTTCTCACCTTTCCTTTTCCTTCTCAAACAAAGGATCCCAACCAATCATGTGAGAAACATGGTGATGTAGTCATGCTATGGAACCAATTAGACCTTGCCTGCAATCATATCACACTACGCATCAAAGAGAAGGTAAGGGGAGGCAATCAGACATTTTGACCCACTGAACTCACTCTTAATGGGCAAAGAATTATGCCTTTCTTTTGATGTAATTTTAAAATGATTACTGAAATATTGCTTCAGACTTCTCAGCCACAAGGAACAAGAAAACATGGTTAATTGCTCAGAGTATTTTCTTTATTGCTGTTCTCGTATAGACAAGAATCTTGCCAGACTAAAGCACACTGTGTGTAACCATGAGATACACCCTGTGAAGGTTTTAGGGAGGATCCCTTCGGGGCTTCTTTCTGCCATCCAAGGACTCATTGCTGATCTGCCTCTTGTTTCCCTGGGAAAGAGCCCCTCCCACCTGCATTCCCCTGTTAGATTCCACCACTGGAGGACCCAGATTGCTCAGGAAGTAGATTTATGCTGAGACCTGAATGTGTGAGGGTGCGTTACTTGCTTCTTTCCCTAGGAAAGTGTACTCGTGTTTTTTCAGCACACAGAACTACAAGGCCAAATTGCCAATTCCAGAGTGCAATTTCTCTCCTTGCTCTCTGACAGCCACTTTCTTAACTCTGCTGCACAAGATCCAGTTTGAATAAAGTGATCATGACCTGACATTGAGAAAAGGACATTCAAGATAGAGGACCAATTAAGGACCAATTAATCATAATGTATATAATCACAACTTGCTGAGGATAAAGAATCTTGAATTTCTAGAAACACTGAAGCCAAAAGGCAAACCAGACTTCATAATCAATTTTGGCATCTTCACTTGTGTTTTGGTATTCCATTGTAACAACAACTGTTGTTCCATGTCAATTTTAACATTTTAATAAAAAAAAGTTGAGATTTTGAAGTTCTAGATATATTTCAGCCAGTTTCAACTTTTGTCACCAAAAGGAAGGAAGGAAATATCACTTTGGATGCAACATTTTGTTTTCTAGTTATTGTGCTTCCAGTAAAGGACAAAAATATTGGGAGTATGGGGGTCAAC
>NW_015396701.1:6258-7989 GCF_001527695.2 Protobothrops mucrosquamatus
ATGATTGAAATACTGCCATGGTAATTCAATGAGTAAAACAAGCTGGGTATAACAATCTATATATCCTTCTAAGAGCATATCAATATAAGATACTTCATACATATATAGCCCTTCTTTTTTGAGTAGCCTGATCTCATTCTTATATATTTGTAATATTGTGCACAAACATTTGCTTCAATTTACTTCCTAAAAGCAACACTCTTAAAAGTGAGACCCCACCTCAACCGGAGGGTTTGTTGTAATTTCTCTGCCATCAGGGGAATAATGAGTCTCGCTGTAATCTTCTGAAAAAAGTCCTCTGCAAAGAAGATAATACCCATGTCAGGAATTAAGTAGGACTGAGATAATTTTATAATAAATTTACAATTTTGTATAATGGCATTTTAAACATCTTTGGTATCAAAAGAATGGAGCAGGTATTTCAATCTCATGGATATTTAAGAGGAGGGCGGTGCATAGTAGATTCACCTGAGGAAAGAGATTTACACCAAGGAAGCTGTGCAATTCTCTTCATCAAGGCTCAGAGGAGAATGATTGACCAGGAGAAGACATTTTTTGTTGCATCTTCCTTTTATTCTTCTGGTCTATGCAACAATCTGACGAAACTGCTTGGTCTATAAAGGAAAGCAGTATAGCTCTATTTACTAAAGAGTAAAATGAAGCAACCTCAAGGAAATGGATGCCTTTAACCTTCATACAGAAGCATCTCTCTTGAAGCTTTAAACCAATGTATGGAGTCACTTTCCACTCCTGATATCTCATGTATTCACTTGGCATTGCCTTCTATTTTGCCAATCTAGATATTCCTTGCTAGTCTTCCCTCTCTAGTCCTGCTTTGTTTCCATGCCAAAACAAGATCATCCAGATGCTACCCTTGAATTTCCGTATAGCCTTCATATTTAAACAAAGCAAAAGGGGACACTAGAACTTCTAAAGCACACATTAGAATTTAGCATGAAATGTCTCCAGTGGAATAGGATAGAGTGACACACAGATACCCACATATAGGGCAATTTCTTTATAGCTTATACTTAATAATAAAGACAGTATAGATTTAGAGGCACATATAGAATGGTCAAAACCAAAATACATTTTATAATCAAAGCCAGATATTCATTCCCAATGCACCAACTATGTATCTCAGTATTAAACTGCACCAGGCTGCAGAGACATGTTTATAGTGTAGTGGCTGCCATACTAATTTAAGCTGTGATATGGCATTTACAGGATTTAGCATAATAAAAGTGGTACACTTTCTTTTAGTGGTGTCTGAGGTTTATTTACATGTGAGAAATCCAACCTAGAACTAAGATAAATTTCCTGAGAATGAGAACAGATAATAGGTGGAATGGCTTGCCTTCGGAAGTTGTGGGTGTTCCATCACTGGAGGTTTTCAAGGAATGGTTGAACAGCTATGGAATGGTATAGTCTCCTGCTTGAGCAGGGGGTGGACTAGAAGGCCTCCAAGGTCCCTTCCAACTATGTTTGTCTTTTGTGCTGAAAAATAGTTTCATTCCATTTCTGTGGCTTATATTTGCATAATATTTTTATTCATATCTTGATTTACATGTCAAATGGAACACCATTGATAATACCCACATGGCATTCTTTTTAAAAAGTGTTGGGAAATCTGGGCTTATGTAGGCCATGTACACTTTCGGGACTTAATAGGAGATGACATTTCCTGCCTTTCATGTTTTAACATAATTAATTCTGATGTAACTTGAGCAG
>NW_015396702.1:0-1996 GCF_001527695.2 Protobothrops mucrosquamatus
GGTAAAGAACAGCTGCCTCATACTAGCTCAGTGTTTCTCAACCTTGACAATTTTAAGGCATGTGGACTTCAACTCCCAGAATTCCACAGCCAGCATTGCTGGCTGTGGAATTCTGGGAGTTGAAGTCCACATGCCTTAAAATTGTCAAGGTTGAGAAACACTGTACTAGCCCCTACTAAATTCCTTTAGAAGGATTGGTAGGTTAAAAACAGCAACAGTCCCCACAAGCACGCAGGAAAATTATGGAATAAAATCCTTTTGCCAGAGGTAGCCCAGGAAGATCATTCGGGCCATTGATCCACATGGATAATTTTATATGTTCATTTTAATTGAGTGATGAAAGCAAGTTATTTATGAGACAGCTTCTTTGTAGAACAAATTATTTTTTAAATTCTATGTATTTTATTTTGAATTTCTTAACATCTGAAGCCGCCCTGCCTATAGGTATATAGTTGGTGTTGTTCAGCTAAAGTTTTTGCAGGTATGGACAGCAAAATCCCTATACTTGATGATCCAATAATTGGATAATTGGAATGTTCTTTTGAAACATTTACACAGTTCAAGCACAGCAAATTATCTTCAGTCTAGATCGTTACTGCAAAATCAGTAGGAAGTGCCAGATTCAAATTATACAAAGTAATGTGTTTTCCACTTGTGCATAACATTTTGTTTCAGTGATGAGTTTCCTGTCTTTTTCTTTAAGGGTTTGCCTGTCGCCTTAGATAAACATATTCTTGGCTTTGACACTGGAGGTAAGTGATTCTCCACTTGCACTCTCTAAGTTTCTTCCTTTGGCCTTCCAGCCTGATGCCATTTACCATTTATTCAGGACAATTCCTTTTCTTCAAGATTGTGCTTCTTTAGCAGAATGAGTTTCCCTTATATGCAGAGATTTATTTTTAGAAAAATGTGCTCATTTGCCAGCAAAATTAAATAATATTATGTCAGAAACTACCACATTTGCATTCCAATTTACTGTGAACAATGTTATAATGGCTAATATGCCATAATTTAGTCTGCATTTCCCCATGAATTTTCATAGTAATTATACTTTACTTTACTGGTGGAGGGGGGCAATGGCTCAGTGGTTAAAGACACTGAACTTGCCAGCTGGCAGCCCAGCTTCAAAACCTGAGTGCTACGTGAGGGTGAGCTCCCGTCCTCGCTCCATCTCCTGCCCACCTAGCAGTTTGAAAGCATGTAAATACAAGTAGATAAATAGGTACCACTTCAGAGGAAAGGCGTTCCATGCACCTCAGCATATAATCATGATGGCCACATGACTATGGAAGCATCTTCGGACAATGTTGGCTCCCTCGGCTAAGAAACAGTGATCACTCACCCCCTAGAGTCGGACATAACTGGACAGGGGAAACTTTCTCTTTATCTTTTACTTTACTGACTACTGACAGTAGAGATAAAATCAAGTAAAAACAAAGAACATTGTTGGTGAGTTAAAATGTTCATCCAAAGAGATTTGTTTTTAAAGCCTTCTTAAAAAGGAAAACTTCCGGTGAGCAGGCGACCTCGTCGGACGCAGCTGTAGCTGCCTCCCGCCTGTCTTCGCGTAAAAGCCGTTTTGACAGCGAGCATCAGCTGTCAAACGGCTTGAGACCTTTCCCCCGGGCATAAGGGGATCGGTGAGCCGCCCGGGGTAGGAGTTGAGTTCCCGCGTCGTCCGATCTGGATGATGAAGGTTAGAACTCCTCCGGAGCCCCGAGGAACCTCCACGATCCAGGACGCCTTCGCTTCGGCGAAGCTAGAAGCCGCCGCCACCGCTGCAACTTAAATTTAACTGTGAGTGACTATACGCAGACAAACCGACCCTGGAAGTTTGTTTTTTATTTTGGACTTTACTCTGACTTGAGCTATTTTGATCTTCCCTATACTTGGGTTGGATTGTGCGAAAGTGAACTTAAAATGGCGATGAATGATACTTTCTAGCGAGAAGAAGTGAAAGTGATTTTGATTTCCGGTTTGGAACTTTTGTTACTTT
>NW_015396702.1:5508-7987 GCF_001527695.2 Protobothrops mucrosquamatus
AATATGGAGAAGATGGATTGTTTATATTCAAAAGAAACATAGAGTGGTAGAATATAAGTTAGGTTTTTAGATTTTTTTATGTTTGTTTACTTCTATCTTTTCTTGTAGATTAAGATATTTTGTGGAGTTAGAGATATTAGTATTTGTTTACTTTTATACGAATATTATCCTGGGATTAGGTTTGGGAAGTTCTGGGGGGAGGGTTATTGATTGTTTATTGTGTTTATGTATGATTGTTTTTTTTATGATGGGAAAAATAAATAAAATTTTCAAAAAAAAAAAAAGCCTTCTTAAAAACAAAGTTAAGCACTTCAACTGATTAAAAGCAGCATTCCAAAGAATTGGGTAACAGTGAAGAAGGCATGTCTTTGGCAACTGTAAGCAAACCACAGGGACATAATATATGTGTCATTGTCTTAAATTTAGAGGCATTTCATATCCCCATGGCAGAGGTGGGAAATCTATGTGTCTTACATAATTTTTGAGTCTTGTGTTTTTTGTAGTACCCTATGACCTCACAAGATCACAGCATCAAAATTTAGCTGGAAACTGCTGAACAATAGCAGCAAAATAAATCACATTTCACAGGGTAGGAAATTAAATTGGTAAACTGAGCCACAATAGGTTTTATTTATTTATTTATTTATTTGGCTGTATTATATATATGTATGTATGTATGTATGTATGTAGGTCTTTGGTCATTCGGGTTCTCTCCCGCGTAAAATTGGAAGTGTCCTGGCGATGTTTCGACGAAGTCACATTCGTCATCTTCAGGCTGGTGTCTTCAGCTTCGTGCTTCTGGGAGTAGTGTGCGATCGCAGCTGTTTCTTCCTTTTAACTGCCAGTGAGGTTTGAGCTGATTGGGTGGGAGCTTGGCTGTGTTCTGATTGGGTGGATGTGTGTTCTGATTGGTTAAGGAGCTTGGCTGTGCTCTGATTGGATGGGGGGTTGGCTGTGCTCTGATTGGATGGGGGAGTGTTCTGTTTGGGTGGGGGCTTTGTTGTGCTCAGGTTAGTCTGAGTTGCAGGGGGATTTGAGATGGTGAGCTTCATTGCTGTAGTTTGGCTTCGTGTTCGTGGTCGAAGCCAAACTACAGCAATGAAGCTCACCATCTCAAATCCCCCAGCCTGAAGATGACGAATGTGACTTCGTCGAAACGTCGCCAGGACACTTCCAATTTTATGCGGGAGAGAACCCGAATGACCAAAGACCTACATACAAACACCCGCGAAAACATATCTTTTTCTTGGTAAAATCCAACCACATCTTTTATGCTCATCCTTCCTTTGTTGTAGAGATGTTTGAAAATTAATCGGGGAACAGTTTTCGGTTCAAAAGATTTACTTCCCCAAAATGCCAAACCGTTGCTGAGAAAATCAAGGTTTGGAAGGAAATGGAACATGCTCAAATTCTCCAGTACAACAGAAATTTTGCAGATTATTCTTAGAATGATACACTAAGAAGACCTCTTGCTCCAGTGTAGCTACAATGGTATTTAAATATCAGGGATGTTCAGTACTTTGAAATCAAAAGCAGAAAAGGTTATGATGGATATTTCTGGATATCCCAGGAAAAGACACAGCTGCTTTAAAAAGTAGCTGATAGCTGCTCGTGTATTCTAAAGCATCTTTTGTGTTTGAATCTAAGGCACCATACAACCCCCGTTAAACATGAAGAATGATAAAACTATAGAGCTGATATTTGGACCACAAAGCTATAAAAAGGTTCATTCCTGAACACGAGACAGATGGCATTTTGTTTTCTGTCACCACAAAACCTTCTGAGGAAGATGATGAAGCCCCATTACTGATGAGTTTCACCCATCTGTTGTTTTTGTTTCCAGCTGTTGACTAGGAAAGCCCAGCATGAGCAAGTGCCTTGTTCCAGTGGATCTGAATATGCTTTTTTCCTCTTCCAAATGACAGCAGCATATTAATGTATTAGCCCACAACTCACCAGATGTAGGGTCTTCTATATTACAATTTCAACATGCCTATTTATTCAACGAATGAGTTTGCTTCCATTCTGGGAATAGGGTTTTTGGTGTTTGCTGTTTGTGTTGTGTTTGGACAACAATGAAAGAAAGGCAAAGGAACCTCTGTAAGCCATCCTGATATTTCACCCAACATCCTGACTTCTTTTTCTTTCCTTAATTGCTTGTAGTATTCGTGCTTGCTTGGGATGGTTTGCCTGTTGTTTGTTAAGGATGCTTGTTACAAAGGAATTGACTGAGGTCCATATTTTAGATGCACCACTTAAAAGAGTTTTGAACTGAGCTCTTGTTTCCCTTTTCTTACCTTCCTCTCCAGATGCTGTCCTCAATGAAGCTGCTCAGATCCTCCGACTATTGCACATAGAAGAGCTCCGTGAGTTGCAGACCAAGATAAATGAAGCCATTGTAGCTGTTCAAGCGATTATTGCTGATCCAAAAACTGATCACAGACTTGGCAAAGTCGGGAGATGAACAAAATAAAAAAAA
>NW_015396703.1:0-2402 GCF_001527695.2 Protobothrops mucrosquamatus
TTAAAAAAAAACCAGAAGGGACAGAATGATAGATGCTAAGATCAGGTTCTGCATCTAATAATTTAATGAAGCTTGTATAAATGAATGGATTTTAGTAAGGATAAATTTATAGACAAGCGAAACTGCCTGATACACCCATTTAATTTAATCTGTTAAATTGGTGAGCAGAGTTTTCAGGCAGTCTCAATGAAAAAAAAAACAGCCTGGAGAAAAAGAAGAGATGGAGGAACAAAGAAGTTTGGTTGGTTTTTTTAAAAAATATGTTATATATAGCGAAAGAAAATTAAATTGCATTCAATTAAGATTTCTGAACTGGAATTAATGAAATGGGGTACAAAATCCATGCCAGATTGGTTAACTTGGCCAATTTATTTAGAAAGAAAAATAAAGGAATTAAAATCTTGAGGCCTTCACCCAATCATGGGATGACTCTAATTCCCCCCCCCCCCAAAAAAGTATCTCTTGTTTGATACTATATACTAGCAACTATATTTTGGGGAGTAATCCGCTTTTCAGATGGAAATAGCAATATAAAATATAAAAAATTAATTTTCAAGGGGAAAATGTTGTGGAATCTCCACTGGGAACAATGGATCAAAATGATCTTTTTCCTTTGGATCAAAACCACCTGCTTAAACAAAACCAACCGATCTTGATTAACTTTAATCTTGGATTGCTGTTGTTTTTTTCCCCTTTGTGGTTTAGTGTGTGGTGTAAACTCAGCAGGCATGTTAGTATGTGTTGTGTGTGTCATGCAATTGCAGAAAATGGTCTAATTCAACACACACAAATGCAGTCATGGTAGTTTTTTTTTTTTGCATGTTTGTGTAAGAAAGAGGATTGTTTTAATCTTAATGGCTTTTTGCATTATAAAAAGAGGGGAACATCACAATTTATTTTCCTTAAATTCCAGGGTGGATTGCAAAAACCGAACATCTCTGCAAGGGATCATGGTTAATGACTCATTTAAGCTCTTTCCTTCACTTCTGGTCTCACACACAGTGTAGTGATGGGTCTTAGAAGGACATTCAAGGTAGACAGATGTGATCCTTGCTTCAAATCATGATCCCTTGATGGAATCTTCTGCTCCTTACAGTGCCCCAACCATGAGCATCCAGCATTTTGAAAGGGGGATGAAATAAATCAACGGGTCAGAGGTAGGTCAACCCACAACAGCTCAACATAACCTTGATATTCAGAAGCTACTACTTATCTAGGCTAAGTAGATGCTGGGGGCTTCAAAGATCTTGCATCTCAGCTCACGAGTTTCAGAAAAGATCTGTCTGGCTTCCCTTGGTCATCAGATGCTCAACTAGAAGGACCTTGGTTGATTCTAGCACAGGTAATCGTGATGCAAGTTGCATTTTTGGAGCTGGGAATGGACACCACTAGGATTAATATTGAATGTCTACTGTCTAAACACACACAACCTTCCAGATACAATGACGGCATTTGGAGCTGTCATTGTGTGCTCTGTAGGGTCAACAGATTGCCCTTGAGAAGGCAATAAAAGCTTCCACACAAAAGCTCGTGAAGCCAGGTTTATTTCAGAAGGCACCAAGCCAAATAAAAACAAAATAAAAAAACCACCCCAATCCCCAAACCCAACACATTAATTGATGGAACCATGATGTCATTTAACTCTAAGGAACGAGCTTTCCTGTGATTCTCAAATGTCTTTCTCCCGCCAGCTCTAGAAGCTTGGTTTTTCTCTATCCCTCCCCAGGCTTTGTAAGGACCGTGTAATTTACTATTCTGTTCTGGTATGTGAGTGATTACTGTCTCCTTCCCTGAACAAAGCCTTTCTCCTGCTGATCATAATGTGGCTTTGAAACCCTATTAAAATGAGAGACACCGCATAAAAATGTCAAGTTTGTAATTGATGCATCGAATAAATGGACCCGTGGGGTTACAGGAAGGGTGAACCGTTAACTGAAGGATACTTGAATCGGTGTTCCAATTGTATCGGTTTAATGGCAATGGAGGAGCACGTCCAGAAGCGAGCTCTGCCAATAATTTCATATTTATCAATCAGGAAGATCGTTGCAAAAGAACACAGAATTTGGAAAGGGATGGCCATTTGTCAGATTCAGTTCCCGATGTGAATGCTGTTTGGGCGGAGGGGATGTTTCACCCAATTCCATCTCATACTTCATTATTTTTTTAATAGACTTCAAACTCACTCTTCCTGTGCAAACCAGAAGCGTTGTTCATCCATCTTCAGACACAAATTTTGATCCACCTTCAGAACCTCTGACACGGATGGATTGTGGTTCATCCGAATGATGTTTGCAGGGCGCTCTCTGAACTTGGTTGTTTTCTTGCAGATGTTTCATCACCTAACTAGGTAACATCATAAATGCTAAAAGGGAGTTGGGTTTGCAGGGAGGGGGAGGGGGAGG
>NW_015396703.1:4993-7985 GCF_001527695.2 Protobothrops mucrosquamatus
GGGAGGGAGGGAGGGAGGGAGGGAGGAAGGAAGGAAGGAAGGAAGGAAGGAAGGAAGGAAGGAAGGAAGGAAGGAAGGAAGGAAGGAAGGAAGGAAGGAAGGAAGGGTGGGTAATGGATGGAAACCAATCAAGGAGAGAAGCAACCTAGAACTAAGGAGGAATTTCCTGACAGTCAGAACAATTAAACAGTGGAACAACCTGCCTCCAGAAGGGGTGAATGCTTCAACACTGGAAGTTTCTAAGAAGAGACTGGACATCCATTTGTCCGAAATGGTATAGGGTTTCCTGCCTGAGCAGGGGGTTGGACTAGAAGACCTCCAAGATCCCTTCCAACTCTGTTATTCTGTTATTCATGCAAATGGAGTGCGCATGCACATGCTCGCCCACTGCTTGTGCAAGCGGGGAAGCGTGCACACGTGGCACTCGCCCAACACTTCCGCGGCCCAACTCCAAATGGCTCAAGGCCTGATCCAGCCCCCTGCTCGAGCAGGAAACCCTGTACCATTTCAGACAAACAGTTGTCCAATCTCTTCTTTAAAACCTCCAGTGTTGGAGCACCCACAACCTATGTTGGCAGGTCGTTCCACTGGTTAATTGTTCTCACTGTCAGGAAGTTTCTCCTTAGTTCCAGGTTGCTTCTCTCCTTGGTTAGTTTCCATCTGTTGCTTCTTGTCCTGCCTTTAGGCGCTTTGGAGAATAGGCTGCCCCCTCAAACATTAGAAGACTGCTTCAAATATTGTAGTACTGTACCAAAATCTAAATTCCCATAAAACGTCTCCCTATTTCTCCCTCCCTGTTTTCCTTTCTTGGTCTCCTTTATATCTTACCTTCAAATTCTAGGCGGCAGGCTGTAAATACCATTTATTTAGGGGAAACGACCCGAAACGAAGGACCTTTTCCAGCCTGTTTACAAGCTCCAAGAGGAAACTGCTGTTAAAGAAACCAGAACTAACAATTTTCCCCAAGAGAGAAAGCCTAAAGCCTAAATTATCTCTCCTTAAGTTGATAGGTAGGTTAACGTCGGCTGGTTAAAATGGAAGGGTTAAAAGCCCATCATTGTAGCCATGATGGGAGGAATGAGACGTAGAAGGAAATAGATTGATGGCCTGGGTGACATGTTGGTCTTCCCCTGTTGATGTCAGGTCCCTGTCGGAACGCTGCCATTCCAAGGGGAGGGTGGATGTTACGTGGGAATTGAAGTCTTTGATGCTTCTGCTTTCATGTATCTGCATGGGAATTAGGGAGGTGGGAATGGGCCACCGGGGCTATCTGGAGGGACTTCTTTCCAGCCAGTTCCTGTCTGTTACAAAGGTCACAGCGCCAGGAGCATGGCTTGTTGTCACCTTCTCATCTGGGGGTTCTCAAAACACCTTCACGCCAAGCGGATTGGCTCCTGATGGGGTTTGAACAATGGAGAATTAGCTTAACAAATTTGCACGAGGAACCTCAGATTCCGCCTGACTTCTCTGCAATCACTTTCTCTCAGTAAAAGATCCTTTTGAAATAATGCTCCTGTCGAGAGTCCTGCTTTCCTGAGAAGACAGCTGAGGCAGGACCTTACATTTGATGCCTACCAAGAAATTTCAACTGAAGGTTGTTGTTGTTAGTTGCGAAGTCCTGTCCGACCCATCACGAGCCCATGGACAACGTTCCTCCAGGCCTTCCTGTCCTCTACCATCTTCTGGAGTCCATTTAAGCTCACACCTACTGCTTCAGTGACTCCATCCAGCCACCTCATTCTTTGTCGTCCCCTTCTTCTCTTGCCCTCCATCTTTCCCAGCGTTAGGCTCTTCTCCGGTGAGTCCTTCCTTCTCGTTAGGTGGCCAAAGTACTTTAATTTCAACTTCAGGATCTGGCCTTCTAAGGAGCAGTCGGGGTTGATCTCCTCTAGGACTGACTGGTTTGATCACCTTGCAGTCCAGGGGACTCGCAGGAATTTTCTCCAGCACCAGAGTTCAAAGGCCTCCATTCTTTGGCGCTCAGCCTTGTTGATTCCGAATCTTGCAATTCAGGACTTCTAGATTTTCTAACCAGGATTGTCCACTGCTGGGAACGCTAGAAGATAACTCAGGAGATCCAAAGGTCCTCTCTCTAGAAAAAAGGCACACAAGAGATAACGCTTGGTGTTGATAGAGGTCATTTATGTGAAAATCAAGCCAAGGAGATCAAAACATTTTTATTGATTCTCTCTCAGTAGATCAGCATCTCCCACCAAACAGAACCACGGCATCCAAAGAGAACGCTTCGCTGTTGCAACAATCTTTGCGGGCTACCATCATCAACATGAGTTCACCTACCACAAAACTCTTTAATAGTCGTCTGATTTTCCCATGCAAAACCACTGGTCCCGAGCAGGAAAATTCTCAGCTCTTCCATTTCAGCCACTGCTTATATATATATATATATATATTATCACAAAAATGTAAGCCACACCTCATATTATGATCATAAGTTAGCCGCCAAAGAAGGAGCTGTGATGAAGAGAGTCCATCGTCAACCGGAGGAGCAAACATGCTTTAGTCTCCGTTTGCCAAGATTTTTTTTTTTAATAAATTTTTTATTAATTTTTCACTTAAAAACAAAAACATAGATCTTTTATCACAATATCAACCAAAAGAAATAACACTAATCAATACATTCACAGACGTGTCCGGTGTCCCCCCCCCCTGCACAGCCCTCTTCCACTTACCACACCTTCCTCCTCCCAAACTACCACCACTCCTCCTTCCTCCCTCTTTCCTACCTCCCTTCCTCGCTCAACCATCCCGTCTTGTGCAGTTGGGGCACCACCGGACACCTCCTTAAAGAAATCATGCATATATGTCTATAATACAAACCTACCCCTTTCCCCCCCTCCCCGCCCAGGACTTCCCAAAGCTAATCTAGGACATAAACACACAACCGTTTGCCAAGATTTTGACAAAAGGATTCATTATTCTTCCCCTGTTATTTCATCGCCAACTGATATAGTTTTGTGCGAGGTGTCTGTTG
>NW_015396704.1:0-2252 GCF_001527695.2 Protobothrops mucrosquamatus
GCCCAGTAGCAAAAGAGGGGGAAGCAACGTACCAGCTAGTCTCACAGCACACATTTGTGACTTTCCCCATACAGACAGGCAGGCAGGAGAATGAAAAATCTTTTCTGAAGACTGAAGAGAGAGAGAGACAGAGAGACAGACAGAGAGAGACAGAGAGAGACAGAGACAGAGAGAAGAAACAATGTTCTCACTGTTTTCACTGTGGTGAGAACAAGGAAAGACGAGGGTAGTGTAAATTATAAACAGCTGAGATGAGAATTCATCTTTTATTATATAGCTCAATACTTCTTTAAATCTAACCATGGGCTCTACCTGTCATTCCAACACATCTAACTAGCTATCATAGTGATAAGAAGAGACAAAAACAACCCAAGGGAAAAGAAGCAATAGAAGCACAAAGAATCTTTGATGATATCTCAGAAAGTAATGTGTGGTCCAGAGGTCTAAATGCTCATCCTATTTGTTAATTGCAAGAGGAGAAGTCAGAGCAATGAAGGACAAATGAAGCTGTGCCTGAATACAGAAAAGATTTTCTTTACCATTAACTCTTTTGTGTTGCTTCTAAATCTAGGTTAGCTTCCAAAAACATTAAGTGAATATTAAGCTCATAGCTGGTTGACGTTCCCATATCTGGGAGATTATTCTATTGTACAAGCAAGTACCAGGGCTTTTTTTTCTCATGGAACACCCAGAACGGCACCTTTTTTGGATGGAACCTTGTAGGGTAGGCAAGGCAGGTTGTATGATGTGTGTGAGTTCCGGCACCTTTTTTTTTTTTTTTTTTTTTTTTTTTAAAAGCACTGGCAAGTACAGCAATTTCATCTGAAACCTCCTTAAGAACATATGGACCAAATTCTATTGCAGTCCAGAATCTTGTTGCTCATGGTATTCAACCAGATGCTTCTAAAGCAGTGGTTCTCAACCTGTGGGTCGGGACCCCATTTGGGGTCGATTGACCATTTCACAGGGGTTGCCAAGCAAGGCTGTCTGCCATTTTTTTGGTCCGCCATTTTTTCCCCTTTTCCGGCGGGTGCCTTACCTCCCTTGGGCTGGGCCAGCTGGTGGTCGGCCTGCTCCGTCTCTGCCGCTTGCCAGCTACGCCTCGGCCGGCGCAGGAGGCGGAACCACGCATGCGTGGCGCTCCCGGGCAGGGAAAGTCCTTGACTTACGACCGGTTGGGTAGTCCTCGACTTACGACCGGTTTAGTCCTCGACTTATGACCGGTTTAGTCCTCGACTTACGACCGGTTTAGTCCTCGACTTACAACCGGTTGGGGTCGTGGCATTAAAAAGGTTGAGAACCACTGATCTAAAGCATTTGCAAACAGGAGAAGCAGAGAAAAAGAGACATGTCCTACTTCAAGCATTGCTTCTCTGCAACTAGAATTTGAAGGCAAGCTGTCCCCACCTTTGAGACAACACTGAATTTTTAATACAGGTAGTCCTCCGACTTACAATAGTTTGTTTAGTGACCGTTCAAAGTTACAATGGCACTGAAAAATGTTTTGACCATTTTTAATACGACCGCTGCAGCATCCCCAGGTCAAGTGAACAAAATTGGCAATTGATTCATATTTATGATACTTCCAGGGTCCTGGGGTCATGAGATCACCTTTTGCAACCTTTCTACCAAGCAAAGTCAATGGGGAAGCCAGATTCACTTAACAACTGTGCTACTACCTTAACGATTGCAGTGATTCACTTAAGAACTGTGGCATGAAAGGTCGTAAAGCGGGACAAAATTTACTTAACAAATATTTTGCTTAGCAACATAAATTTTGGGCTCCATTGTCATCACAAATAAAAGATTACCTGTACCAACAGCCTACACAGATTTGCTGTCCATGAATTTGCCAAGTCCCCCCTTTAAAGTCATCTTAACGTCTCGTGGCAATGAATTCTACAGGCTAATTACGGGCTCTGTGAAGAAATGCTTCTTTTTTTGCTATTCTTCATGTCCTCCTAATCAGTTTCAATAGATGGCCCCTGGCCTAAGTGTTTAGAGCAGACATGTCCAAAGTCCGGCCCGCGGGCCATTTGCGGCCCGCGGCCCAGTTTAATCCGGCCCTCGAGCAGCCCTCCCTGCTCTATATAAATGCGGCCCTCCCACGGCCCTCCGGCAAGTCCCATGAGAGAGAGAGACAGAGAGACAGAGACAGAGGCACTTGCACTTCTGTCTCTCTCTCTCTCTCTCTCTCTCATGGGACTTGCCCCCTCGCAGGGCTCCTCATTGGCCCTGTGCCCTGTTATCCC
>NW_015396704.1:4955-7984 GCF_001527695.2 Protobothrops mucrosquamatus
AGAGGGGAGAGGAAAGGGAAAGGAAAGAGAGAGAGAGAGAGAAAGAGGAAAGAGAGGGAGAGGAAAGAGGCATAAAATAATTCATTTGCATTTAATTGTAATGGTTCAAAGAATGTTCGGAAAAATGTTCGGCCCTCCAGCACGTTCACTTCATCCAATCTGGCCCTCTTTGAAAAAAGTTTGGACACCCCTGGTTTAGAGTGATGAAGAAAAACTTTTCCCTGTCTATTTCCTACGTGAAAGGTATGAGTTCCAGGTTACCATTCAGTTGCTTTCCCCCAAGCTAAAACATTCTATAGCCCTTTCTTGAATGGAAAGTATCTGATCTTCCTAATGAATGTGGTTTCTCTCTTCTGAACATTTCCACTTCTATTTTAACAACAACAACAACAACAACAACAACAACAACAACAACAACAACAACAACAACAACAATAATAATAATAATAATAATAATAATAATAATAATAATAATAATAATAATAATAAAGTTGGAAGGGACTTTGGAGGCATCTAGTCCAACCCCCTGCTCAGGCAGGAAACCCTATATCATTTCAGACAAATGGCTGTCCAGTCTCTTCTTAAAAACTTCCAGTGTTGGAGCATTCACAGTTTCTGGAGGCAGGTTGTTCCACTGATTAATAGTTCTAACTGTCAGGAAATTTTTCCTTAGTTCTAGGTTGCTTCTCTCTTTGATTAGTTTCCATCCATTGCTTCTTGTCCTGCCTTCAGGTGCTTTGGAGAATAGCTTGTCTCCCTCTTCTTTGTGGCAACTCCTGAGATATTGGAACACTGCTATCATGTCCCCCCTCATCCTTCTCTTCATTAAACTAGACATACCTAATTCCATCAACCTTTCCTTATATGTTTTAGCCTTCAGTCCCCTAATCATCTTTGTTGCTCTTCTCTGTACTCTTTCTAGAGTCTCAACATCTTTTTTAGATCGGGGTGACCAAAACTGGATGCAGTATTCCAAGTGTGGCCTTACATAGGCATTGTAAAGTGGTATTAACACTTCACGTGATGTTGATTCTATCCTTCTGTTAATGCAGCCTAGCACATAATAATAATAATAATAATAATAATAATAATAATAATAATAATAATAATAATAATAATAATAATAATAATAATAATAATAATAATAATAATAATAATAATAATAATAATAATAATAATAATAATAATAATAAAAGTTGGAAGGGACCTTGGAAGTCATCAAGTCCAAATCCCTGCTCAGGCAGGTAACCCTATACCATTTTGGACAAATGGCTGTTCAGTTTCTTCTTAAAAACTTCCAGTGTTGGAGCATTCACCGCTTCTGGAGGCAGGTTGTTCCACTGGTTAATTGTTCTAACTGTCAGGAAGTTTCTCCTTAGTTCTAGGTGTTGGCTTTTATTTATTTCAAAATGTGATGACCAGAACCTAGCATAGTATTACAGATGCAGAAATACCATAGACTTATACAAAGGTATAATGTTTAACTTTCAGTCCTTTCTTTAATGATTCCTACCATGCATTTCCCCCTTTTCATGGTTAACACTGTTGAGTTGACATCTTCATTGAGCTATTGACAATGACCTCCAGATCTGTTTCCAGCAATTTACAGACAGCTCAGACCTAATCAATGTATATCTGAAACTACAGTTTTTCCTCCCAGCATACAAGATTTCATACTTAATTGCATTTGCCACCTGGTTGACCATTCACCCTGTTGAAAGAGATCCTTTGGGAGCTTTTGACAACTGCCTTTGGGTTTTGTTAGCTGAATAGTTTAGTATCATCCAGAAATCCGGGATATTCCCAAGTCTAGAACATTTGTCAGCAAGTTATAAAGCACTCATTCAAGCACAGTTCCTTAATGAATTGTCTTTGCTTTCTATTTGTAACTAGTTACTAATCCATAAAAGGATATCCCTTCTTATTTTGTTCCCTTGATGGTGAACCTTGTCAAAGACTTTTTGGAAATGCAAATATACAATGTTAATAGAGTCACCTCCATCAGCTTTCCTGTACACACTCTAAAACAGTTGATGAAGCAAGATTTACCTCTGAAAGATCCATGCTTATTTTCATTCAGCAATACTTTATTTATATGCCAAATTATTTTCACTGATTGCCATTTTTCCCCAATTTCTCTGGAACAGATATTAAGTGAACTGGCTTCCTCAATTCCTTTTCAGAGTTGGGTGTTGCATTGTTTCTAATCATTTGGCACTGCATTTGATTTGAATGACAATATACATATTATTTTTGGGAAGTAAGCAATTTCACATCCAAAGACTTAAAAGAACCGGATGGTGGATATGTTTAGGACCTAGTAATTTGTTACCTGTAGTTTCTCGAGATCTGCTGGAATATCTTTTCTTGCACAGTAATTTACTTTAGTCGTTCTCTCCATGAGAAAGTCAATACAGTTCAGTTATCTGTCCTATATCTTTTGTATGAAGGGATGCAAATAAGTCATTCAGTTTCTCTGCAATCTCTTTGAGGATCTCTTTCATTCTTTTGTTGTTTAATGGCCCAAACACATTCCATTCTGTATTTATCACATACATACACACCACTCTTCTTTTTCCCTTGTAGGTTCCTGCTTTACTTTACTTTCCTTGCTAAGACAAACTTTTTCTTTCCTAATGGACAATTTTTTCCTTTCTTCTGAACATCCACAGCTTTCTGGACTACTGGAAAGTCCTATTGGCTTTTTCTAGAATTTGGTGGATCTTTTTTTATTATAGGTAATCTTCGGCTTACAATAGTTCATTTAGTGATCGTTCAAAATTACAACAACACTGAAATACTGTAAGTGACTTATGACTGTTTTTCACACCTATGACTGTTGCAGCATCCCCATGGTCACATGACATGATCAAAATTCAGACTCATATTTATGATAGTTCCAGTGTCCCATGTTCATGTGATCACCATTGGTGCCTTCTGATAACCAAAGTCAATGGGGAAGCCAAATTCACTTAACAACCATGTTACTAACTTAACAGCTGCAGTGATTCACTTAACAACTATGGCAA
>NW_015396705.1:0-3241 GCF_001527695.2 Protobothrops mucrosquamatus
ATAATAATAATAATAATAATAATAATAATAATAATAATAATAATAATAATAATAATAATAATAATAATAATAATAATAATCTGGGACAGCGTTTGCAAGAGGAAGCCGTGGAGGATTGTAGAATACAGAAGAGGGAGAGAATCATTTGCCCTTACTTCAGGGAGGGGATCACGCTGCATAACCAATTCACTTATGGAACCACCGGCCACAAGAGACAGAATGGCCAGGAGCATGATAACAAGGAGCCTTAACTGCAGCAATGAAATGGATGCTAATATTTTAAGGAAGGCGAAGTGTGGGGTTTGGAAAAGGCAGCTGGAAATCGTTGTTCCTTTGAGTCCCGTACTGTAAGCTTTCAGAACCACCCAGTTGATTTAATGGAAAAAGACATATGGACTTGAAAAATGTTGGACTGATCCAGGAATCACCCCCCTCTCTCTCCCTCCTTCTCCTTCCTTCCTTCCTTGCTTTCTTCCTTCCTTCCCTCCCTCCCTCCCTCCCTCCCTCCCTCCCTTCCTTCCTTCCTTCCTTCCTTCCTTCCTTCCTTCCTTCCTTCCTTCCGATTCCTCAGTTGTTTTTATTTAATTAAACTCAGTGTCAGCTTTAATTTTCCGCCTGGGCGACTTGTTATGCCTTCATTGGAATTAACATTCTGTTTATAGATGTCACTGCACGTTGGCAAGCGTGGCGCCTCGCCGAGAGGCGATCTCTTCCTTACTGGTTTAGGTAGCTCAGGAATCGTCGGGGACCCCCCCTCCTTTCAGATTATTTTGGGCAGAAAGAGCCAAGCTGGGGTGGAGGGGCCCGGGACAAGAAAACCAGTTGGAAGAGGAGACCTCCCCCCCACACACACTATAAATGTGCCTTACCGTTTCTAGTAACGGTCCCATTCGAGGCAGGAAAGAGGAAGTGAAAATATTTCAGTAGCTTGAAGAAGGAAGGAAGGAAGGAAGGAAGGAAGGAAGGAAGGAAGGAAGGAAGGAAGGAAGGAAGGAAGGAAGGAAGGAAGGAAGGAAGGAAGGAGGCAGGGAGGGAGAAAGGAAGGAAGGAGGGAGGGAGGGAGGGAGGGAAGGAGGGAGGGAGGGAAGGAAGGAAGGAAGGAAGGAAGGAAGGAAGGAATTTCAGAAATAATCAGGACAGGATCAGTTCAATATTTAAATGGAAAACCTCCCCAGGGGCAACCCCAGAGCGGCAGGCTAGACCATTCTCCCCACCATCGCCATCTCTCTTTATTGCAGAAAAATAACAAAATAATAGATTTGGAAGGGCTCTTGGAGGTCTTCTGGTCCAACCCCCCTCTCCCACTCAAACAGGAAACAAGGGCAAACCATTTTTTGTACTGGTTTCAAACAAGCAACAGAACCAGCTTATGACTGTATGAAGTCAGTACAGGCTGGAACGGAAGGAGGAAACTTTATTATACAGATGAAATGAGGGCAGGGGAAGGTAACCTCTCAAATAAACCTTCTGCCCTGCCCCGTTCCCGACACACACACACACACACACACACACACACACACACCGCCAGCCTCCTGCAATCCGAAAAGGCTGCGAGTGAGAATTTCCCATATAGGGACCCTATTTGTTTGTGCTGTTGGGTAGCTGATGGTTCAGGCAAGGCACCCGTTTATTGCCTTGGCCCTTCGTGTGAATTTGTTTCTTGGGTTGGCTTGCCCCGGGCAGCCCTTCTTATCAACAGCCTACTCGTGGTGGAACTGATTCCTGGAAAGGTGGAGGAAGGGCTTATTTAATGCCCGGTGGGGACAGAGTAAGTTGCTCCAAGAGGATTAAATTATCTTTAGCTAAAGTAACTGCAAGCTTAAACTGATGGGTGTGTGTGTGTGTGTCCTCGGTGCTCTCTGAGCTTGGTTTTCTGGCACAGACCCAAAGGTGTTTTTTCCAGGAGGCAACTGGACTTTCTTGTTTTTCTTTGAAGACCTTTCGCTTCTCATCCAAGATGCTTCTTCAGCTCTGACCGGAAAAAGCACCTTTGGGACGACCATGACCTGGATGACTGAGAACCTCCATGGACATTTTTCTTCCAGAGGTCTCCTAGGTATAACCCCATCCGTGCTGGTAAGGAGCGGGGTTTGCTTCCAGTTTAAACTGGTCCTGTTGTGGCTGGCGAGGGTCTTTGTGCCTCTGGACAGCCCTCCCCATCCTGGATGCCCTTCGCAGACTTTTATTGTGCTCCCATTCTAACTTAAGAATCGGGCATGATGGGATGAGTAGTCGGGGGGGGGGGGGAAGCCAGCCTGGAAGAGCAGGGTCCGTACCTTTTAAGCCTGGCCTGACTTCCGAGCCTGTTTTTTTTTAACGAAACGGGGCAGGCGTTTAAATCAATCACACAACCTCCAGCCGCGCCCTCCCGAGACTGCGAATCTGGCTGCTGCACCGTTATTCTAGACCCGCAGGAAGAAACCAGGAGAATGTAAGGCCTGGAGAAATAATCAATAAAATCAATAAATAAAATAAATCAGATTTTGCAAGTTGTGTGTTCAATTGTCCCTGGTTCAAGATGCGCGAGCGCAGCCGACGAACGGTGGGAGCTACGCCTTCAAGATCATTTGAAAGTCGATCAACTGGATTGTTTACAATCGGGGACCCCCAGCGAAAACGGGGTTCAGAGGCTGTGATTTCTTCTCCCCCGGTTTTTTTGGGGGGGGGACAGAGAGAGCCCTTCAGCGCCGAGCAAGGAATTCACACACACACACACACAGCTCCACCAGTGGAGAAAGGAGAGGGGGAGTGAATGGGCGCGTCCTGGACTGTACCATCGTAACCGTGGGGGTGGGGGCGCCTCAGCCTTACTTACAATTCGTTCCCAGGAACTCTGACGGGCTTGAAAAGTTCGCTTTGGGTTAACCCATGGGGGGAAAAAAAGAATGATTCCCACGTGACCTACCTACGTGTAGAACACGTGTAGAACCGACAGCGATGCTAGCCTTCAATCGTTTCCTTCTCGGCTGGGGCTGGAGGAATGTCTACCTATCTCCTTGAACGAGTGAAGGCTTGCGGGAGGGAATTAAGAAATGTCTTCTGTTCCACATCCCAGATTATTTCCAGATGAAATAATGTTGTGTGTTTCATTCCTCTAAGCTGGAAGCTGGTTCTATCCAAGCTAGACTCTCCCTCATTTAACTCAGTCTAGCTGACAGCCAAGCATTTGTCTGGGACTCAACTAGGACCACTTGCCCTCCCCCATACTGTCCTTTCCTTCACAGCTGGGATCCTCTTAGTT
>NW_015396705.1:5677-7983 GCF_001527695.2 Protobothrops mucrosquamatus
GGTTCCTCTCATTATCAACTCTAAACAGGTGGCTTCTGAACATCAGACTGGAGGGGCAGCTAACAAAGAAATGCACTCAACAAATACATGCATTCACACACTGCAAGCCCCCTTGCTCACACTCTGCACAGTGAATAATAAAGAAGAAATGAGTTGTATTAATGGCAACAAGCCAACATCCTCTTCCTTCCTTCCTTCCTTCCTTCCCTTCCCTTCCCTCCCTCCCTCCCTTCCTTCCCTCCTTCTCCTTCCTTCCTTTACTCCCTCCTTCTCCTTCCTTCCTCCCTTCCCTCCTTCCTTCCTTCCCTCCTTCCTTCCTCCCTTTTCCTCCCTTCCCTTCCCTTCTCTTCCTTCCCTCCCTCCTTCCTTCCTTCTTTCCTTCCTTTCCTTCTTCCTTCCTTCCCTCCCTCTCCTTCCTCCCTCCCTCCCTCCCTTCCTTTCTTCCCTCCCTCTCTCCCTCTCCTTCCTTCCTTCCTTCCTTCCTTCCTTCTCCTTCCTTCTTTCCTTCCTTCCTTTCTTCCCTCCCTCTCCTTCCTTCCTTCCCTCCCTCTCCTTCCTTCCTTCCCTCCCTTTCCTTCCTTCCTTCCTTCCTTCCTTCCTTCCTTCCTTCCTTCCTTCCTTCCTTCCTTCCTTCCTTCTTTTCACCATTCCTTCTTTTTGTCCCATTCTTACCAACTTGAAATACAGTATATTGCTTGACAATATCACCAGGTTGGGCAGTACCTACGATTGTGCTAAATCTAAAGTGAAAACCATTCATAAAGAGGACTTTGAAGATTGAAACCTGCGAATAGGAAGCCATTATCAATTAGTACAGATCTTTGGATATGAGGGTAATGCAATTGCATCGCATGGCAGCCACCTTTGCTATAGTTTGCATGAACAGTAACTTCTAGATAGTCCTCAAAAAAAAAAAAAACCTTAAAGGATCACATTTCACGCATCCCATACCTTACCCTAGCATTTATGTCCAAAACAAAATCAGGATAAGAGAATAAAGATCATTTAATTTTGCAATTAAAGTATTAGCTTAGGACTGTGAAGACCCAGTTCAAACCTACCCCGGGCCACTTAATCTCTCTGGGTCCCTTTAAACTAGTAAGAAACCAACCAATTCTAGACAGACGTTGTTCAGGGGAAATGCTGGAGGAAGAAGGAAAGAGAGAATATGACGAAGCATTTGAGGTTATTAGGCAAATCAGATACCTTGAATTATCTCAGCAGTTAGCTATGTGACAAGGTCAGTGCCGTGTTTTTTTGTTTAAAATAATAATAGGCTAGAAGTGTAATGAGCATGGTATAAATGGACTGTGGGAATAACACGAATTCCAAGATGTGTCTTTATAACAGTTGTACAGACAGAGTGCTGTTGTTTGGGGGAAGAAGTGCTGTTTCCTTTAAAGAAAAAAAAAAAGAGGAGGGAAGAAGGAAGGCGTTAAAAATAATGTAGCAGTCATTTTTTTTTATTTCTAGGGGGGTGGAAAGTAGTATTAATGGAACTTTTTGCCATCAGTGTTTAAAAGGAAATTTCTCTCTCTCTCTCTCTCTTTCTTTCCCTCCCTCCCTCCCTCCTTCCCTCCTTTCTTTCTTTCTTTCTTTCTTTCTTTCTTTCTTTCTTTCTTTCTTTCTTTCTTTCTTTCTTTCTCTTTCTCTCTCTTTCCCCTTCCCACCTCCTGTTGATAATGCTAGAATTGAATTGAGTCTATTCCCGTAAATTTCCTTTGAAATTCTTCCCAGCAAACTGAAGGTCCCATTTACAGTGTCTGCAAATGTTTATATTTGCCAAATACTCTGTTTCAAGTGCTATTCAATACTTTGCTTGGATCTTAGATTTTTAAGATCAGATGAATGTCACAAGGCTGGGGAGGGGAAACAGTAAACCTCCCTATTGGAAGCGCCTGGGCCCTCGACTTCCTTACGCTTTGAGCCTAGGTGTAGCAAGCAAACTGTACAAGCCAGTTTTAAAGGTACTTGCAGAAAGTGTGTTTTGCTCTATTTGCTGACTCTTTCTCAGGGGAATTTTCCTCTGGAATCAAATCATAAATCTGTATAATGCCTTTTTTTTCTGAGAGGATAAAAGTATAACTATGGGCCTACAGAGAGGTGGGAAAAATAACAATTACTGGTTTAAAATTAATATATTTCAAGATTTCATAACCCACTGGACTTTTACAGAGCAGTTCTCAATTATATTCAGTGGAGATCTTAATATTGGCTTAAGGGCTGTAAATTATATTCCGTTTAAATTCTACCTTTCTTCCAGACTTGATATGTTGATTTAATTATAGTTTTCCCCCCCCCCCCCC
>NW_015396706.1:0-1269 GCF_001527695.2 Protobothrops mucrosquamatus
GGGGTCGGGCCTAAAGCAGAGGGCGGGGCGGAAGGGAGCAACCTACCATTCTTTATGCAGAAAAAAGAACGGGGGGGGGGCAGAGACCCAGGGCCAATCAAGCCCCCCCCAGGAGCGGCTAAGAAATGGGGTGCAGGGAGGGGGGGCGCCCCCAGCAGGAGACCCAGAGCCCCTGATGGTCCCGCCCTCCCCAAATGTGAAGCCTTTAAAGCCCCCCCCCAGTGAGTGTCCCCCCACCACGGCTTGTGATGAGGGGGGAATCCCACCGAAGATGGGGGTCCCCCTTGCTTCAGCCCAGGTTTTGCTGGGGAGGGGGCAAGGAGATAAGGGAGGGGGGGAGAGATGCCAATGCTTGCCTCTCTCTGGCTCCAGGGAAGCGGGCTCCGAGACGCGAGTCAGGGCTCCGAAGGGCACGTGAGGACGCGGGACTCCTTTGACGGAGGGGAGCCCCATTCAGACGTCGCCCAAAGGGCCAGGAGAGCCTCGCCCCCTCCTCTCCGGCCTGCCCGGGAGCAGGACCCCCCCCCTTTCGCCTCCCCGGCAAAGCAGGAGCGGAACCTGCCCCGCTGCAAGCGGCTCCGCAGGCCTCGCCCGCGGCACCTCGCGCTCCCAATCCCGGGACACGTGGACGGCGCCGGAGCCGCCGCGGGACCCAGATCCGGACGGGCCCCGCCAAGAGAGAGAGAGAGAGAGAGAGGGCAGCAGCCGCCGCGCAAGAACCCCCCGCCGGGGGGCAAAGCCGGAGAAGCCGCAGCCTTCCCACGACCGGCTGTCACGGGTCAGCCAGCCAGCCAGCGAAGCGCTCGTGCGAAGCCGCCCTGCGAGCGCAAGTAAGGCCGGTCGGGGAGGGGACGGGGGGGGGGACCGAGGCCGCCGACTCTGCGCCCCGGGACCTCGGCAAGGTCAAGGCCCGGACGCCGAGGGGGACACAGTTTTCCCGGCTCCCCGGACGCCGCTGCGAGGACTTCGCTTCCTTTTTTCTCTCTCTCTCTCTCTCCGTTCCTCCTTTGGGCGCAGACGGGCAGGGCGAGGGCGCCCCGGGGCATGTGCAAAGCGCCCCGCTCTTTCCCTCCCTCCCTCCCTCCCTCCCTGCCGCCGCAGGCTCACCGGGCACCTGGACGTAGAGGGAGGCGAAGGCGGCCAGGAAGGCGGCGGCCAGGCCGCGCAGGAAGAGCTGCCGGGCCAGGCGGGGACCCTCCGCGGCCATGGCGCGCTCGCTCGCTACAATGTAGCCGCTGGGGGGGCGGGGACAGAACGCGGGGACGGGGA
>NW_015396706.1:4211-7982 GCF_001527695.2 Protobothrops mucrosquamatus
CAACTTGTGCCCTTGACCCAACAGGCCCTCCTAGGAACTAGCCATCAGTAGGTAAGGCCTGGGAAAATTCAAAGCAAGATTCAGCCTGGTTTTTCCCAGAAAGGAGGCAGGAGAGCTGTAGACTGTGCTTGAAAGCTGATGCTTAAATGGAGCAGGATCCAGGAGAGAAAAAAATAGCAAATGAAACTGACCGGACCTCTGTCGGTTTCACACCAAAGTTTTTTTCTTGTCCCAAATGGGCACATTGGCTGGAAAAGAGATTATTATTGCCGTATCTGCAGGTGCTGGGTTGCTCTCTGGAGCAACTGCTAAATCAGGACCACCTTAGTTTGAGGTTGGTTCTCCCCTTGATCTACTTCCAGCTTTTGCGAAAGCGTTCTTGTCTTTAAGTGCTTTGAAAAATAAGTTGACCTCTCTCTGCGGTGCGGGAGCCCTTCAGATATTGGAATATTCCTACTTTACATCCTCCTTTTTCAGGCAAAAGCCCAAAGTTTGAACTAAGCAGGAAAAAAATGGGCTAAAAGGAACATAAAATAAAGGGCAACACACACACACCCTTTTTTTTCCTACCAAGATACAATTAGAAAGGCAAAATAAGATTTACGTTACCTGTCTCTATGTGAGTTGCAAACGATTGGCAAATATGGAGTATGGTGGGTTCCCAAAACCTGTCCGTCCTTTGGTCAGCTTTCATCCCATCCAGCCCAGGGCAGAGGCACTTTTTGGCCCAAACAGCTAGGGAGATTCTCCCTCAATCCAGGTCCTGGTTGTCCCAAAGGTGCTTTTTCACGAGGCCACTGGACTTTCTTGTTTTTCCTTGAAGACATTTCGCTTCTCATCCAAGAAGCTTCTTCAGCTCTGACTGGGTGGAGGATCCTTCCGTTCTCCACCATCCAGTCAGAACCTGAAGAAGCTTCTGGGATGGGAAGCGAAACGTCTTCAAAGAAAAACAAGGAAGTCCTGAAAAAGCCCCTTTGGGACGACACCTGTCTTGGTTTCTTCTCTCTCTGATGGAGGGTTGTCCGTTTCCCTCTGCAGTTCCTCTCTTTGGATGACATCCAGCAGGCCAGCAGAACCAACGTGGACCTGAGGGACGACCAGCAGCAGCACGTTAGTGGATCCACGGCTCTCTCTTGTTAGCTTCTGGCCAGGGTGGGCTGCCTAAGTAAGCCTGGGACAGCTTGGTCTGCTCCCAGGACCACACAAACACACACACACACCCCTTTGCAGGTTTCCAGATAGTCCTTGACTTGCAACAGTTTAGTGACGGAATGGAATGGAATAGAATAGAATAGAATATACAGAATAGAAAAAAGAAAATGAATAGAATAGAATAGAAAATATAGAATAGAATACAGAATAGAATAGAATACAGAATAGAATAGAATACAGAATAGAATAGAATATAGAATAGAATACAGAATAGAACAGAATACAGAATAGAACAGAATACAGAATAGAATAGAATGCAGAATAGAATGAATGGAATAGAATTAGATTAGAATAGAATAGAATAGAAAATACAGAATAGAAAAAAGAAAATGAATAGAATAGAATAGAAAATATAGAAAAGAAAAAATGAATAGAATAGAATAAAGAATAGAATAGAAAATACAGAATAGAAAAAAGAAAATGAATAGAATAGAATAGAAAATATAGAATAAAATACAGAATAGAATAAAAAATATAGAAAAGAAAAAATGAATAGAATAAAGAATAGAATAGAAAATACAGAATAGAAAAAAGAAAATGAATAGAATAGAATAGAAAATATAGAATACAGAATAGAATAGAAAATATAGAAAAGAAAAAAATGAATAGAATAAAATAAAGAATAGAATAGAGTACAGAATAGAATACAGAATAGAATAGAATAGAATGGAATAGAAAATAGGGAATAGGGAATAGAATAGAAAATGGAATAGAATAGAATAGAATATTGAGAATAGAATAGAAATAGAATAGAATAGAAATAGAATAGAATAGAATATATAGAATAGAATAGAATATTGAGAATAGAATAGAATAGAATAGAATGGAATAGAAAATAGGGAATAGGGAATAGAATAGAAAATGGAATAGAATAGAATAGAATATTGAGAATAGAATAGAAATAGAATAGAATAGAAATAGAATAGAATAGAATAGAATAGAATATATAGAATAGAATAGAATATTGAGAATAGAATAGAATATTGAGAATAGAATAGAATAGAATAGAAGGAACAGGACATTATAGAATAGAATCAGAGTTGGAAGGGACCTTGGAGGTCTTCTAGTCCAGCCCTGTCAGTCACCCCTCCTGCCCCCCCCCCAGCCAGGGCTTAGGAGAGAAGGCAAGTCTTCCCAAGTCCGATCCTTGATTCCCCCCCAGGACCCTTCCCACACACACCCCCTTCCCTTCCCCACCTGTAGTTTCTCTGCTGCCCCCGCAGACAGTCCCCGTTGTGCCCTTGACCCCGATGGCTCTGGTTCCCCCCGAAGACTCGGACAAGAAGGACAACCCCCTCTTCAGGTGAGAGACCCCTGGAGCCCCCCTCCTCCTCCAGCCCGGGGGTGGGACCAGCGGCCTCCTCCGGCTGATCTCGTCTTGTTTCCCTGCAGCCGGAAGGGGGAACTGCTTGCCAGCCGGAAGGACTTCCGCATGAACACCTGCACCCCGCAGAACAACGGGCTCTTCAGGCTGGACCTGGCGGGGCGCTCCCCCACCCGGGGCCCAGCAGGCAGGAACGGCGATTGGGGCCGGGCTGACCCAAATGGTACAGCCGGGGTCTCCCCCTGTTCTTCCCAAAGGGGGCCCCCTCCTCTGAAAGTTTAATTCATCCTTTCAACTGGATCCTTTTCCACTTCTTTCGGTTTTTTTTTATTATTTTAATTTTTTGTTGTTTGAGCTCGGTTCAGTTCTAATTGTGTTTTATTTCGCTTTAATTTTATATTTTAATTATTCACTTTATTTTATTTCACTTTTATTTTATCTTTTAATTATTCACATTCTTTTACTTTGCTTTAATTTTATTTTTTATCTTTTAATGATTCCCGGTTAAATTGTGTGTGTTTTTAATTTAATTTTGCCTTATTTGGATTCATTTTAAATTTTACCTTCGTTTCATTTTTTTTTTTTAATTAAAATTTTTTATTAATTTTTTCAAATAAAATATGAACAAATAATACAAATATGGTGCATTTCATTAGAAAAACAAGCACATTTACATTTCATTTATAAATACACCAAATTTTTATAATTCTACCCCTTCATCCCCTCCCCCCCTCCCCCCCCCGGACTTCCCAGAACTGAGTACAGGGATAAATACATAACATCCCAAGTCTAAAGTAAGCTATCCATTCATAATACAAACAAAATTTAACATACTTTAACTCTAACATACAATAATAAACTTAAAAATAATATATATATATAAATTATATTAAATATATAAAAAATATTGGGGAAAAATGATATTTATTCAAAAGCTATATGATAATTAATCACTTCATACTTTCTCTTCATATAATCTACCCATCTTCTCCACACCGAAATAAATTTTTCTAGAGATTGATCCTTCAAGTATGCAGAAATTTTTGCCATTTCTGCAAAATATGACACCTTCAATCTCCAATCATCCATAGTCGGTAATACCTCTTTCTTCCAGTTTTGAGCAATCAATAATCTTGCTGCTGTTATACAATACAACATCAAATTCATTTCTTTAGAATCCAAATTTTCCATAATACCCAATAAGAATAATTGCGGTGTAAATTTTATCTTTTTCT
>NW_015396706.1:10855-11974 GCF_001527695.2 Protobothrops mucrosquamatus
TTCATGGCTAGGACGGGACTAGAACTCGCCGTCTCCTGGTGATTGGCCCAAAGTCACCTAGCCAGCTTTTGTGCCTAAAAGTGAGACTAGGATTCACCTCTCCTGGTTTCTGACCTGGGGTTTGAATATTGAACTCCGATTCTACATTTTTATTTGTTTCTACTTGTTTCTAATCCACGCTTTGAGTCGCACCCCCTTGCAGGGTCTTATTAGGATGTCCTAAGCCACCAGAAGCCCCCCGGGTCAGATGGGCGGTGTGGGAAATGTAACGGCTCACCGCAGGGCTCCTTTCGTTTCTGAGCAGACCTGGAGGAACTGTACTGGAGGGGCGTGAAGGAGCGCCTGGTGGCCCGGAGGAAGCTGCAGAAGAAGGTGGTGAGTCAGGCGGGCAGAGCGGCCCACGGAAGGCCCAGAGGGAGGGCTGGGCGATGCGGCAGAGAGGAAGCGAGAGCCACAGAGGTGGCCGCGCGGCGGAGGAGGAGGAGCTGCGGGTTCTTCCTCTGGCTGGGTCTGAAAAATGACGGGGGTCTTAGTCTAGCTGGGTCAGGAAACCAGGTTCAGACAGCACCGAGGACTCCACAGCGAACAAATGAACGAAGGAAGGAAGGAATGACTCCCTTCTCCAACACTGGCAGAGCAAGCTGCTGTATGTAAGCAGCCATCCAACCCCATGGCCTTCTAGCGCTCAGGATGCCACCTATTTGGGTCTGCAAGGAAACCACCAAGGTCAGGGAGCACCAAGGACCCCACAGTCCTCCTCCTCCTCCTCCTCCCTTCCAGTGCTGATGATGTTCCCTAGTTGGGTCATGCAACATCTGTAAGAAAACAACCAAGTTTGGGGAGCACCAAGGACCCCATAGTTGTCCTCCTCCTCCTCCTCCTCCTCCTTGCAAACCCCCCTCCCTTCTAGCACTGATGATGTTCCCTAGTTGGGTCATGAAACGTCTGCAAGAAAACAGTCAAGCTCAGAGAGAATCAAGGACCTCACAGTTCTCCTTCCTTCCTTCCTTCCTCTTCTTTCCACTCCCTTCTAGCACTGATGATGTTCCCTAGTTGGGTCAGAAAACATCTGCAAGAAAACAACCAAGCTCAGAGAGAATCAAGGACCCCACAGTTCTT
>NW_015396706.1:16028-17682 GCF_001527695.2 Protobothrops mucrosquamatus
ACCCTTCCACCCATCTATCCATCCATTCATCCATCCACCCTTCCATCCACCCACCTGACCATCCATCCACCCTTCCATCTGACCATCCATTCATCCACCCTTCCATCCATTCATCCACCCTTCTATCCATCCACTCTTCCATCCACCCATCTTTCTATCCTCTGGGGTGGGAAAAGAAATCAGAGCCGCAGAAATTCCCTCAAATTTCTCAATTCCCTTTCAGGCCCTGGTGAAGTCCCTTCTTCCGTTAGCTACGAGGAGCTGTTCAGCAGGAACGTGGTACGTGTCCTGCACCCCCTCCAGAGGAAAAGCCACTTAGACGATGGGTGGAGTCTCCTCCTCGGGGGCGGCCCCTCCTTTACGGAACCTCATTCTCCCCGAGGGATGGTTGCCCCCCCACCCCACCCTGTGTTGCTTTTCCAAAAGGCTCCGGGTTCGTCCGAGCCGGTTCCTTCCTTTCCCCGCGAGAGACCCTCTCTTTTTCCCCGCTGCTTCCAGGAGCTCTTCATGGCCCACTCCCAGAAGTACACCCGGGAGACCGTGCTGTCCCAGCGGGTCCGCGACTGGGAGGAGATGATGGGCCCACAGCTGGAGGAACAGGTGAGATTAGGGACAGGGAAGACCCCCCAGGGGCAGGGGACAGAGAACCGTGGTGGCCCAGTGGTTAGAATGCAGCATTGCAGGCTGGCCCACTGCCAGCAGTTCGATCCTGACCGGCTCACGGTTGACTCAGCCTTCCGTCCTTCCGAGGTCGGTCAAATGAGGACCCAGATTATTGGGGGGCAATTATGCTGACTCTAAACCGCTTAAGAGAGGGGGCTGTAAAGCGGTATATAAATCTAAGTGCCGTTGCTAAGTCGGAGGGAAGGAAGGAAGGACCCTCCCTGGTGGCCCAGTGGTTCAAAGGCAGCATTGCAGGCTGACTCACTGCCCGCTGCCATGAGTTCGATCCTGACCGGCTCAAAGTTGACTCAGCCTTCCGTCCTTCCGAGGCCGGTAAAACGAGGACCCCGATTGTTGGGGGGGGGGCAACAGGCTGACTCTGCACACCGCTTAGAGAGGGCCAGCAGGCACCGTGAAGCGGGATATAAGTCTATGCGCTCTTGCGATGTGGTCTTCAGCGCCCAACTGTCCCCCTCCTTCCACAGGAATCCCGCAGCGCCTTCGACATCCACAGCTACGGAGACCAGCTGGTGACCCGGTTCAGCCGCCTGGGCGAGTGGCACTCGTTCGCCAGCCTGCTGGCAGGGCAGCCGGCCTTTGAGGTCTGCCGCGCCATGCTGGCCTCCCTGCAACTGGTGAGCATGTCTGCAGCCTGGGGGGGGGGGGGGGGGGGGGGGGGGGGGGGGGGGGGGGGGGGGGGGGGGGGGAGGCAGGAGGGCCAGGCCGTTGCCCCACAGGGAGAGAGACCAGGAGCAGCGGGCTAAAACTGCAAGGAACTTCGCGACTGGGCGACCCAGCAGCCGTTGAGACACGGAGGGGAAGGTTTTTGCACATGGGCAGGGCTCTCCCGACTTTTAAGGCTTGTGGACTTCAACTCCCAGACTTCAATTCTCACTCGGGGGAATTCTGGGAGTTGAAGTCCACAAGTCTTAACCGTTGCCAGGTTTGGAGAGCCCTGTCCACGGGCAGCGTTTTGCAATCTGGGCAGCTG
>NW_015396707.1:0-7982 GCF_001527695.2 Protobothrops mucrosquamatus
CCTTGCTTAAGTGTCATGAGATTCACTTAACAGTGGCAAGCAGAAGTGCTGCAATTGCCATCACTAAGTGGCATGACAACTAGACATTGCGCTTTATGACCATATCATTTAGTGATAGTAATTCCAGTTCCAGTTCCCATCATTAATTGATGACTACCTCTGTCGATCAGTAATTTAGATCTAATTAAGTTCACAACTACGGTAATTCTTTATATATAATCTACAGTAATGGAACAAGGCAGTCATCTACAAAAATGGCACCCATCCAGTATAATGGAAAGCTGAAGCCCATGTTGGCGAGGAATTCTGGGGATTGACGTCCCATGAAATCATAAAGTTGGAAAGAGTCCTTTTGGCATCAAGCCCAACCTCCTGCTTAGTGCAGGAATCCAAATTAAAGTATCTTAGGCAAGTGACTGTCTAGCTGCTGGTTCAACACCTGGAGGGTGCCGGATTGGTGAGGGCAGCTAAAAATCTTATAAAAGTGTCATAAGTAATTACAGTGGAATTTCCTAGGAAGCCTAAATAATGATATACTAATCACAACGACTAATATGGGCCCTGATGAATTGAAGTATGGTATAATTTAGTATAATGTATTACCTGAAGAACCATCTTTTCCCAAGATTTTCTACCTGTCTAATCCGATCCAACAGACTAGGCATGCTGCACATCCCCTCAGCCAAAGAGTGTCGACTGGCAGGAATGAGAAGATAGGCCTTATGAAATATGAAGATATTTCCGCCTTATGAAATATTCTCCCCTCAGAGATTATAATGGGTCTCAACCCTGTTGGCTTTTCTCAAAGCTTTAAAAACTTGGGCTATGTACCCAGCTTGCAGCTCAGAATGTGTTAAAAGCCCTGTTACTTGGCTTACTTACTATAAAAACCTCTCCTTTTTTTACAACCCTGTTGTCTCTACTTGGGATATAATTGGGGTAACTGGATGGAATTGAGTATTTACTGGCTGGATGCCTTCCTGATGCCTACATAGCAGATTTTTATTTTTATTTTGGTGACCCGAGACGGACATCTGCTGTTACCTAGGATTGAACTCTCAATCTTCTGAGTGAGAAGCCACCTCACAGCTCTTTGTTACTTTGCCTTACTATTAGTTGATTAATCATTATGGCTGCTCTTTATACTTATTTATTTTGTGGATGTTTTTATTGTTTTAAAGTTTTAGAAATTGTTTCAATTCTTTTATCGTTTTAGAATTGTAAGCTGTTCAATGTCATGCGACTGAGTTGTGGGTGGCTATAGAAATGAATGAATGAGTAAATAAAAAAACAAACAAATAAATACAATTTTAAATTTCCATCCCTTTGAGAAAGGTGCAAAGCTTTGGATATTCTTGCCTTTCATTAGTGGAACAGAGTTCAGATTCATAAAATAAGAATCTTCAAAGTCTTAATGTGTAGAGTCTGGACATTCTCAGCTAAGAGATGATATACTGTATGGAAGGATAAGGGAGGATTCCAGATGAAAGTTCCAAAAGACTAACTTCCTCTTAAATAAATGGAGAGATCTCTTCATGTTAAAGTCAGTCAGTCAGTAAAGAATGAGAACAAACTAATGCACGAATCAGTTAAAAAGAGGTTATACCTAGAAAGCTTGACGGATTGATTTGATTTTTGATTTTGATTTTATTAAATTTCTACCCCGCCCTTCTCCAAACGGACTCAGGGCGGCTTACAGCCATTTAAAACAGTACGTAATACAAAAATGCTAATTTAAAATGTAATTAAAATAGAATATTAATTATTGGCCTTTTCTTATTAAAATTATTTTAAAACCAAAATTAAGATAACCCTTAGGCCAGTCCTGCTANTCCAAACGGACTCAGGGCGGCTTACAGCCATTTAAAACAGTACGTAATACAAAAATGCTAATTTAAAATGTAATTAAAATAGAATATTAATTATTGGCCTTTTCTTATTAAAATTATTTTAAAACCAAAATTAAGATAACCCTTAGGCCAGTCCTGCTAGCTTAAATAGCCATGTCTTGAGGGCGCGGCGGAAGGAGGGAGATCCGGAATCACCCGGATCTCTGGGGGTAGTTCGTTCCATAGGGTGGGGTCTATGGCAACAGCAAATCATATGAATGCCCTGCAAGAATCAGTTCTGGAATGCAGTAAAAACTTGAAAACATGTCAAATCTAGGTGGACCAGAGGCCAGAATAATCCTGGGCCTAGCAGACCAGCTTCCAGGAGCAATTCTAAGTCACGTTCCTGAGTCTTTCTCCCCCCCCACCACTTCTATCCATGTCTTTTCTGCCCTGACAGAAAAACTGTTGGTAAACTGATTATATATTATTTCATATTAATTCATTCAAATAATATGAAATATATTATTTCATATTAATACAGATTGGATAGAAATATTGAGTTGCATTTTGGACACCGGTTTGGTGTCTTTATTTGCTTTATACGTATGTACTACCGAATATCCCAGATTGTCCTGTTATGGTTATTTGGTAAAGGTTAATAAGAGTTTTTTTCAAGGTTCCTCTAAGTGATTACAAAATGTACTGATTATTGCTGTGAATGTTCCCTCTCACTTTTGATATGGCAGCTATAGGGAAAAAGAAAAAAGGACATGTGGGCCAAATAATCAGTGAAAAAAAAATAGAGAACACTACTTTCAAAACACCCCTATCAGATTAGTTTATATAATAGAAAAAAATGGATCCCATAATCACATCACTGGCAAAGACCAGGAAGGATCCCATATGGAGGTTTAGAGAGCAGGTACCCTCCAAATTAAAAAGGTTCTGAGAGAATTATTTGCTATCTTTCTGTTTTAAAGGAAAACAATATAAGTCTTGAACATTGATAGGTAGTCTTAATCTAAGTCAGTGGTTCTCAACCTTTTTAATGCCGCGACCCCAACAGGTCGTAAGTCGAGGACTAAACCGGTCGTAAGTCGTGGACTAAACCGGTCGTAAGTCGAGGACTTTCCCTGCCCGGGAGCGCCGCGCATGTGTGGTTCCGCCCCCTGCGCCGGCCGAGGCGTAGCTGGCAAGCGGCAGAGACGGAGCAGGCCGACCACCAGCTGGCCCAGCTCAAGGGAGGTAAGGCACCCTCCGGAAAAGGGGAAAAAATGGCGGACAAAAAAATGGCAGACAAAAAAAATGGCGGACAGCCTTGCTTGGCGACCCCCGTGAAATGGTCAATCGACCCCAAATGGGGTCCCGACCCACAGGTTGAGAACCACTGATCTAAGTGAACAGGAAAGGATTTTCTTTCAAATCATGCTCATTCTTTCTTTTCTTCAAATGGGGTCATCCTTTCCCCTATCTCTAAATGTTTTGTGAACTCATTTATATTTGGTTTGGTAGGTCAGAAATTATATTCATGAACTGTAGCTTTTTTAAAAAAAATATATTTCTTTGTCTTCTTCATCACACTCACGTCCAATTGCATGTTAAAGTTCATCACAATTCATCCAGTGTATCCCATGCCAGAATGTTAATATCTGAGATATATTTGTCAATCACTGTTTCTTCTGTGATTAGATTATATATTCATGTAATATTGCAAAAGGAAAGCCAGCAACTGAAAACTATTCATAGTTCTCAATTGAATTGCTTAATGGCCCTTCAGATTGAAGTGAGGGATAAATCACATACCACATATGAATGAGTAAATAAATACACACAACAGTAACTATTGGGCAGGTCTGCTGCTATTGCATTTTAAAGCACACTCTGACAATTTATTAGGCAACTGGGCATAATTTTTCAAACTGCATATCTATGATGTACAAGTGTGTTTGATATATATATTTACTGTGGTTTGTGACCCAATGCAATAAAATTTTGAAAGACAAACATTTGCATGCAAATCTGCAGAGGACTCTGAAAATAGATTCCATGGACAATGCTATCACAGTGATTTGAATAATTCCATACATTATGGCAGTAAAATGATTATAGGACTTTCATGGGGGTATTCTTTGAAACTTTGCTTCTGAAGCTGTCCTAGCATATAAATTGTCTGTTCATGAATATACTCAGGTAAAATGGAGGAGACTATCAAGCTGAGCCTTCCAGAGAATCTGGTGCTGCAAAAAAATGGCCAATGAGTTTGGAGGAATGTTTTCCAACGCATTGATCTGAATAGTTTTTGAGAGCAAGCTATGTTCTCTTTTCATACAACAGGTCATCAAAAAAGTGCCTTCTGGGGCTTAATATGCTCTCACTAGACGTGAGGGGCAAGAGAACATGTGGCATGCTATGAATACAGAATAGGCATTGCATTGGATGACGCATGTTTGCCTTTTTATCTTGGAGCTGTCTGTTAAATATATCCCAAGTTATCAGAGACTGCATTTATACTACACATTTCATGAGAGTCACATTATCTTTTCCTGAGGTTATGTCTTGTTGATGTATCTTCTGGATGCCACTGTAATATTAATGGTACATAATTTCCCCAAAATACTATGTTAATTTTTCTTTTGGAAAAGTTCAGTCTGTGAATGCTTGACTTCTGGGTCACTTTACCTCATTGTTCTGGCATGGCAGAAGATTATTCTTTGATCATTTTAGCCATGGAAGCTTGACAAGCTCTCCACTATTTGTTCTTTTTGGTTGGCAAAATTTTTGATGCTTTGTATTCCTAATTGCATAGATTTGTGTACAACACCACAAAAAAAGACTGTTCTCCTGGTTCAGAAGCGGTGCCAACATACAGAATATATTCTGACACTGAGGTATTGATTTGTGGCTTATGATAATTTACAACTGGGGCTATTTCAGTGCCCTTAGTTGTTTCAGGAATATGCTATGGTAGATTGCAACCAATATGATATCAGTCAAAAACTCTTTTAGATTCCAACTTGATGATTACTTTTTGTGAACCTTTTACTACAGTATTAGACTTTTTAAAAAAGTCAGCAGAAGCAGGTCAGTTTTAATAGTTCTGAAATACTTCAAACAGAGGAACAAAAAGGAACATTAAGTTACATAATGAACGTCATATAAACATATCATGGTTTCTAGCCTCCAGTAATGGTTGTATCTGTTTTTTTGTGTGTGAGTTGTTTTTTTTTTTTTTTTTTTTTTTTTTTTTTTTTTTTTTTTTTTTTTTTTTTTTTTTTTTTTTTTTTTTTTTTTTTTTTTTTTTTTTTTTTTTTTTTTTTTGCTATATTGTTGTGAATAAGTCTGCTCCTCTGAAAAAAATGAGTAAAAGTGTTTGGTTTTTTGGGGAAAAATCCATTCTTCTGAAACTAGTTACTTGTAAAATTGATATAAAGTAATTCACCAAATATGAAACTGAGTGATTGTATCTAAGTAGTTTTTCTTTTTAAAAAATCAATTTGGAAGGAGAAAAAAGAGAGGGAGGGAAGGAGGAAAAATTAAACTTTTGATTGGAAACTTGGTCATTTCAGCTCACTGTATGCAGAGTTAGGAGTTGCAGTATCGGCAGTATTATTAATATCTACATATGCCTGTATCACTTAAAATTCTCTTACATGTGGAACACTAGGAAACTGAGGTATGAGTAATCTGTCCAAGAACATGACTCAGAAGGAAGGAAACCAATCTGCAGTTCCAAAGCTGGCCTGTTTGCAATTACTTGTTCTGGATAAGAATATCAAATACAGAAGATTAGGTTCAGGAAGTTGCAAACTAGAGTGGCAAAACAATCTGGCATTTTGAACGATAACATCTACCTTGCCTAATTTCCCTCACAGAGGTACAGAGCTGAAAAAATCACAATGGATTGCTTTAAATGTACAATGGATTTATTCTGTGCAAAATAGATATTTTTAAACTGTTTTTGGAAAACAAGATCAGTGGAGAAAACATTATCAAAGGCAACAGAATCATAAGTAGCAGCCACAGAAATTGAGAGTATACAGTGGAAACTCTTGAAGCAATCTATTCCAGAGATACAGAAACCAGAATTCAAGTTTACTTATGTACAGTAAATTGGAGGCCCAAATAATTAACAAACTGAGAATATCTCTTAATCTTGTCAAACAGACCTGATCAGACTATTCCCTAAGGACAGAAGTGGCTTTAAGGCATACTGAAATGGATCCAACTTCTGTTAGGTCTCTTACACAGGTCAAAGTGTACAGACATAACTTTTCAGCACTGTAAAGTTGTTCTTTCATCTCTTAAATTAATTTAGTTGTCAGGTTAGCTTGAATATAAAGAACAGGACTGGCCTTGAAACATGGAAGATACATTCCATGAAGATTTTACATTTCAGTCATTCCTGGCATAAGTAACTTTAAAAGTTAGCCTTAATGGTTTGCAGATATGAAAATCAATCCAATCATAAGTACTTTTAATTTTCAGTCATTTCAGTTGTCCTGTTATACTCAATTGTCCCGTCCAATTGTCTCATTGTTTGATCCATTCAGATCTTTTTGCACATGTTTACTCAGTTAATCTTATATAAAATAAAGGAATTATAGCCATGCAGGTTTATAAAATTATATTCCTGTTAGACATGACCCGCATTTAAATCTCCCTGAATTGAATTGGTGAGAGTGTATTTCTTTACTTTTACTTTTTACTTTTTATTTATTACTATTTTAAATATTACTTTTAGACCTCCCAGAGTTACAAAAAGATTGGGATGGGAAGTTGAGAACTTCAAGGGGATTAGACCAAACCACATGTGGTCATGGCTAGCTTTGTGATAAGATACCTGACATGGCAAGGAGCTGTTGTCTGCTTTCAACAGTTATGATCACGGAAAGCCCCAAATTTACAATATGGGGAAAGTTTGCAAGTGCAATATAAAATCAAAACAAAACAGTAGGAATATAACAGAATACGTTTATTCCTACGAAAGAAAATTTCCCCTTTTAAGACAATTGGTCTAAAGCAGGGGTCCCCAACCACCGGTCCATGGACCGGTACTGGACCACGGCATGCCAGCAATTGGGCCGCACAAACAAGCAAAGCCCTATTCGTGGGATACAGGCAGCACATAAAATCATGCACCCTCCGGTCCGTGGAAAAACCTCTCTCCATGGAACCAGTCCATGGTGCCCAAAAGGTTGTAGACCTTTGGTCTAAAGGGCAGGACAACTTTCCTTGTCATGTAAACATGGATATGTTTTATTACATACCTATACGGGTTTTGTGGGGTGTTAAATCAATTGGATAAAATGGCAAATTAACTATGTTACAGTGGCTGTCAAAACAGTTCCCAAATGGCCTCTAGCTAAAACAGACCTCATATTAAGAGTCAGGAGTTTTTTTCCCCCTATGCCAAGTAAAAAAGCTTTGCAAGACTGCACATTCATTCAAGTTCTTTTTGGAAGTTTACTGGTTTGGCTCTTAATAGAACAAGTTCAGACAAAGCATGCTTATTTCAGGATTTCTTGGACTGCTCGATACATTTATTGTGCACAATTAGGATGTAGGCGCTGGAAGCAGCGTTTTACAGTGAATGTTGTCCTTTCGATTTCTGAAGAGTGAAAGAAGCAAACCAAAGAAGGAAGGGATAAAACTTGTCTCCAGGTAAGGTCATGCACGTGATCACATTTTTTTCACCTGGAACATCTCCGAGAAGCAGAACATGGGGTAATTGTAATAATGTCAAGCACCAGGGAAATCAGAAAATCCAGGCAGTTCAAATGAGTATAAAGATTTATTGCAAGCTTAAGCTCTCTACAAGAATCTGAACTACTAGGTCAAAGCAAATTGGTGGTAGATAAGAGTGAAAGGAATTCATGGTGAACTGGAATAGCTCTTGTAGGTGAGAAGGGACTTAATAGCTCTTGTAGGTGAGAAGGGACTCATGACTGATAATGCCTTTGACTCCCTCCTTTGGGCTCAGCCTGGTTATCTCCAACATGCATAGTGACAAGAGAACCATAGAGTTCAAAGTTAAATAAATACTCATATTAATTTTGTGGTGAAGGTTATGCTGGGGAATAAAATTTTATGAAATTTTATTTTTAAAGGAAAATTATGGTGGCATGAGGCTCTTTCATAAAACACTCATTT